>NC_142777.1:14340263-14553157 GCF_988280905.1 Pimephales promelas
GAAGGGGCTAGAGCCTCCATTTTTGCACTCAGGTCTAAGTCTCATGGCCCTCTATCAGAATTTGGGGAGATTGGAGAAACTTAATTTTTCGCCCAAAAAAAAAAACGTAAGGGGTACCACTGTCGTTTTTTTTTTCAGGCCGAATTTTTGAGTTTCGATATCTCAGCTCTGGAAGGGGCTAGAGCCTCCATTTTTGCACTCAGGTCTAAGTCTCATGGCCCTCTATCAGAATTTGGGAAGATTGGAGTAACTTAATTTTTCGCCCAAAAAAAAAAACGACAGTGGTACCCCTTACGTTTTTTTTTTTCGGGCCGAATTTTTGAGTTTCGATATCTCAGCTCTGGAAGGCGCTAGAGCCTCCATTTTTGCACTCAGGTCTAAGTCTCAAGGCCCTCTATCAGAATTTGGGAAGATTGGAGAAACTTAATTTTTCGCCTCAAAAAAAAACGTAAGGGGTACCACTGTCGTTTTTTTTTTTCGGGCCGAATTTTTGAGTTTCGATATCTCAGCTCTGGAAGGGGCTAGAGCCTCCATTTTTGCACTCAGGTCTAAGTCTCATGGCCCTCTATCAGAATTTGGGAAGATTGGAGAAACTTAATTTTTCGCCCAAAAAAAAAAAACGTAAGGGGTACCACTGTCGTTTTTTTTTTCGGGCCGAATTTTTGAGTTTCGATATCTCAGCTCTGGAAGGGGCTAGAGCCTCCATTTTTGCACTCAGGTCTAAGTCTCATGGCCCTCTATCAGAATTTGGGAAGATTGGAGAAACTTAATTTTTCGCCCAAAAAAAAAACGTAAGGGGTACCACTGTCGTTTTTTTTTCGGGCCGAATTTTTGAGTTTCGATATCTCAGCTCTGGAAGGGGCTAGAGCCTCCATTTTTGCACTCAGGTCTAAGTCTCATGGCCCTCTATCAGAATTTGGGAAGATTAGAGTAACTTAATTTTTCGCCCAAAAAAAAAAAACGTAAGGGGTACCAGTGTCGTTTTTTTTCGGGCCGAATTTTTGAGTTTCGATATCTCAGCTCTGGAAGGGGCTAGAGCCTCCATTTTTGCACTCAGGTCTAAGTCTCATGGCCCTCTATCAGAATTTGGGAAGATTGGAGAAACTTAATTTTTCGCCCCAAAAAAAAACGTAAGGGGTACCACTGTCATTTTTTTTTTCGGGCCGAATTTTTGAGTTTCGATATCTCAGCTCTGGAAGGGGCTAGAGCCTCCATTTTTGCACTCAGGTCTAAGTATCATGGCCCTCTATCAGAATTTGGGAAGATTGGAGAAACTTAATTTTTCGCCCAAAAAAAAAAATGTAAGGGGTACCACTGTCGTTTTTTTTTTCGGGCCGAATTTTTGAGTTTCGATATCTCAGCTCTGGAAGGGGCTAGAGCCTCCATTTTTGCACTCAGGTCTAAGTCTCATGGCCCTCTATCAGAATTTGGGAAGATTGGAGAAACTTAATTTTTCGCCCAAAAAAAAAACGTAAGGGGTACCACTGTCGTTTTTTTTTCGGACCGAATTTTTGAGTTTCGATATCTCAGCTCTGGAAGGGGCTAGAGCCTCCATTTTTGCACTCAGGTCTAAGTCTCATGGCCCTCTATCAGAATTTGGGAAGATTGGAGTAACTTAATTTTTCGCCCCAAAAAAAAAAACGTAAGGGGTACCACTGTCGTTTTTTTTTTTCGGGCCGAATTTTTGAGTTTCGATATCTCAGCTCTGGAAGGGGCTAGAGCCTCCATTTTTGCACTCAGGTCTAAGTCTCATGGCCCTCTATCAGAATTTGGGAAGATTGGAGAAACTTAATTTTTCGCCCCAAAAAAAAAACGTAAGGGGTACCACTGTCGTTTTTTTTTTCGGGCCGAATTTTTGAGTTTCGATATCTCAGCTCTGGAAGGGGCTAGAGCCTCCATTTTTGCACTCAGGTCTAAGTCTCATGGCCCTCTATCAGAATTTGGGAAGATTGGAGAAACTTAATTTTTCGCCTCAAAAAAAAACGTAAGGGGTACCACTGTCGTTTTTTTTTTTCGGGCCGAATTTTTGAGTTTCGATATCTCAGCTCTGGAAGGGGCTAGAGCCTCCATTTTTGCACTCAGGTCTAAGTCTCATGGCCCTCTATCAGAATTTGGGAAGATTGGAGAAACTTAATTTTTCGCCCAAAAAAAAAAAACGTAAGGGGTACCACTGTCGTTTTTTTTTTCGGGCCGAATTTTTGAGTTTCGATATCTCAGCTCTGGAAGGGGCTAGAGCCTCCATTTTTGCACTCAGGTCTAAGTCTCATGGCCCTCTATCAGAATTTGGGAAGATTGGAGAAACTTAATTTTTCGCCCAAAAAAAAAACGTAAGGGGTACCACTGTCGTTTTTTTTTCGGGCCGAATTTTTGAGTTTCGATATCTCAGCTCTGGAAGGGGCTAGAGCCTCCATTTTTGCACTCAGGTCTAAGTCTCATGGCCCTCTATCAGAATTTGGGAAGATTGGAGTAACTTAATTTTTCGCCCAAAAAAAAAAAACGTAAGGGGTACCAGTGTCGTTTTTTTTTCGGGCCGAATTTTTGAGTTTCGATATCTCAGCTCTGGAAGGGGCTAGAGCCTCCATTTTTGCACTCAGGTCTAAGTCTCATGGCCCTCTATCAGAATTTGGGAAGATTGGAGAAACTTAATTTTTCGCCCCAAAAAAAAACGTAAGGGGTACCACTGTCGTTTTTTTTTTCAGGCCGAATTTTTGAGTTTCGATATCTCAGCTCTGGAAGGGGCTAGAGCCTCCATTTTTGCACTCAGGTCTAAGTCTCATGGCCCTCTATCAGAATTTGGGGAGATTGGAGAAACTTAATTTTTCGCCCAAAAAAAAAACGTAAGGGGTACCACTGTCGTTTTTTTTTTCGGGCCGAATTTTTGAGTTTCGATATCTCAGCTCTGGAAGGCGCTAGAGCCTCCATTTTTGCACTCAGGTCTAAGTCTCATGGCCCTCTATCAGAATTTGGGAAGATTGGAGTAACTTAATTTTTCGCCCAAAAAAAAAAACGACAGTGGTACCCCTTACGTTTTTTTTTTTCGGGCCGAATTTTTGAGTTTCGATATCTCAGCTCTGGAAGGCGCTAGAGCCTCCATTTTTGCACTCAGGTCTAAGTCTCATGGCCCTCTATCAGAATTTGGGAAGATTGGAGAAACTTAATTTTTCGCCCAAAAAAAAAACTTAAGGGGTACCACTGTCGTTTTTTTTTTCGGGCCGAATTTTTGAGTTTCGATATCTCAGCTCTGGAAGGGGCTAGAGCCTCCATTTTTGCACTCAGGTCTAAGTCTCATGGCCCTCTATCAGAATTTGGGGAGATTGGAGAAACTTAATTTTTCGCCCAAAAAAAAAAACGTAAGGGGTAACACTGTCGTTTTTTTTTCGGGCCGAATTTTTGAGTTTCGATATCTCAGCTCTGGAAGGGGCTAGAGCCTCAATTTTTGCACTCAGGTCTAAGTCTCATGGCCCTCTATCAGAATTTGGGAAGATTGGAGTAACTTAATTTTTCGCCCAAAAAAAAAAACGACAGTGGTACCCCTTACGTTTTTTTTTTTTCGGGCCGAATTTTTGAGTTTCGATATCTCAGCTCTGGAAGGGGCTAGAGCCTCAATTTTTGCACTCAGGTCTAAGTCTCATGGCCCTCTATCAGAATTTGGGAAGATTGGAGTAACTTAATTTTTCGCCCAAAAAAAAAAACGACAGTGGTACCCCTTACGTTTTTTTTTTTTCGGGCCGAATTTTTCAGTTTCGATATATCAGCTCTGGAAGGGGCTAGAGCCTCCATTTTTGCACTCAGGTCTAAGTCTCATGGCCCTCTATCAGAATTTGGGAAGATTGGAGTAACTTAATTTTTCGCCCAAAAAAAAAAAACGTAAGGGGTACCAGTGTCGTTTTTTTTTCGGGCCGAATTTTTGAGTTTCGATATCTCAGCTCTGGAAGGGGCTAGAGCCTCCATTTTTGCACTCAGGTCTAAGTCTCATGGCCCTCTATCAGAATTTGGGAAGATTGGAGAAACTTAATTTTTCGCCCCAAAAAAAAAACGTAAGGGGTACCACTGTCGTTTTTTTTTTCAGGCCGAATTTTTGAGTTTCGATATCTCAGCTCTGGAAGGGGCTAGAGCCTCCATTTTTGCACTCAGGTCTAAGTCTCATGGCCCTCTATCAGAATTTGGGAAGATTGGAGAAACTTAATTTTTCGCCCAAAAAAAAAACGTAAGGGGTACCACTGTCGTTTTTTTTTTCGGGCCGAATTTTTGAGTTTCGATATCTCAGCTCTGGAAGGGGCTAGAGCCTTCATTTTTGCACTCAGGTCTAAGTCTCATGGCCCTCTATCAGAATTTGGGAAGATTGGAGAAACTTAATTTTTCGCCCAAAAAAAAAAACGTAAGGGGTACCACTTTCGGGTTTTTTTCGGGCCGAATTTTTGAGTTTCGATATCTCAGCTCTGGAAGGGGCTAGAGCCTCCATTTTTGCACTCATGTTTAAGTCTCATGGCCCTCTATCAAAATTTGGGAAGATTGGAGAAACTTAATTTTTCGCCCCAAAAAAAAACGTAAGGGGTACCACTGTCGTTTTTTTTTCGGGCCGAATTTTTGAGTTTCGATATCTCAGCTCTGGAAGGGGCTAGAGCCTCCATTTTTGCACTCAGGTCTAAGTCTCATGGCCCTCTATCAGAATTTGGGAAGATTGGAGAAACTTAATTTTTCGCCCCAAAAAAAAACCGTAAGGGGTACCACTGTCGTTTTTTTTTTCGGGCCGAATTTTTGAGTTTCGATATCTCAGCTCTGGAAGGGGCTAGAGCCTCCATTTTTTCACTCAGGTCTAAGTCTCATGGCCCTCTATCAGAATTTGGGAAGATTGGAGAAACTTAATTTTTCGCCCCCCAAAAAAAACTTAAGGGGTACCACTGTCGTTTTTTTTTTCGGGCCGAATTTTTGAGTTTCGATATCTCAGCTCTGGAAGGGGCTAGAGCCTCCATTTTTGCACTCAGGTCTAAGTCTCATGGCCCTCTATCAGAATTTGGGGAGATTGGAGAAACTTAATTTTTCGCCCAAAAAAAAAAACGTAAGGGGTACCACTGTCGTTTTTTTTTCGGGCCGAATTTTTGAGTTTCGATATCTCAGCTCTGGAAGGGGCTAGAGCCTCCATTTTTGCACTCAGGTCTAAGTCTCATGGCCCTCTATCAGAATTTGGGAAGATTGGAGTAACTTAATTTTTCGCCCAAAAAAAAAAACGACAGTGGTACCCCTTACGTTTTTTTTTTTCGGGCCGAATTTTCGAGTTTCGATATATCAGCTCTGGAAGGGGCTAGAGCCTCCATTTTTGCACTCAGGTCTAAGTCTCATGGCCCTCTATCAGAATTTGGGAAGATTGGAGAAACTTAATTTTTCGCCCCAAAAAAAAAACGTAAGGGGTACCACTGTCGTTTTTTTTTTGGGCCGAATGTTTGAGTTTCGATATCTCAGCTCTGGAAGGGGCTAGAGCCTCCATTTTTGCACTCAGGTCTAAGTCTCATGGCCCTCTATCAGAATTTGGGAAGATTGGAGAAACTTAATTTTTCGCCCAAAAAAGAAACGTAAGGGGTACCACTGTCGTTTTTTTTTTTCGGGCCGAATTTTTGAGTTTCGATATCTCAGCTCTGGAAGGGGCTAGAGCCTCCATTTTTGCACTCATGTCTAAGTCTCATGGCCCTCTATCAGAATTTGGGAAGATTGGAGAAACTTAATTTTTCGTCCAAAAAAAAAAACGTAAGGGGTACCACTGTCGTTTTTTTTTTTCGGGCCGAATTTTTGAGTTTCGATATCTCAGCTCTGGAAGGGGCTAGAGCCTCCATTTTTGCACTCAGGTCTAAGTCTCATGGCCCTCTATCAGAATTTGGGAAGATTGGAGAAACTTAATTTTTCGCCCCAAAAAAAAACCGTAAGGGGTACCACTGTCGTTTTTTTTTTCGGGCCGAATTTTTGAGTTTCGATATCTCAGCTCTGGAAGGGGCTAGAGCCTCCATTTTTTCACTCA
This sequence comes from Pimephales promelas, assembly GCF_988280905.1. Taxonomy (NCBI): domain Eukaryota; kingdom Metazoa; phylum Chordata; class Actinopteri; order Cypriniformes; family Leuciscidae; genus Pimephales; species Pimephales promelas. The sequence continues at coordinate 14,346,274 of NC_142777.1, forward strand.
GGTCTAAGTCTCATGGCCCTCTATCAGAATTTGGGAAGATTGGAGAAACTTAATTTTTCGCCCCCCAAAAAAAACTTAAGGGGTACCACTGTCGTTTTTTTTTTCGGGCCGAATTTTTGAGTTTCGATATCTCAGCTCTGGAAGGGGCTAGAGCCTCCATTTTTGCACTCAGGTCTAAGTCTCATGGCCCTCTATCAGAATTTGGGGAGATTGGAGAAACTTAATTTTTCGCCCAAAAAAAAAAACGTAAGGGGTACCACTGTCGTTTTTTTTTCGGGCCGAATTTTTGAGTTTCGATATCTCAGCTCTGGAAGGGGCTAGAGCCTCCATTTTTGCACTCAGGTCTAAGTCTCATGGCCCTCTATCAGAATTTGGGAAGATTGGAGTAACTTAATTTTTCGCCCAAAAAAAAAAACGACAGTGGTACCCCTTACGTTTTTTTTTTTTCGGGCCGAATTTTCGAGTTTCGATATATCAGCTCTGGAAGGGGCTAGAGCCTCCATTTTTGCACTCAGGTCTAAGTCTCATGGCCCTCTATCAGAATTTGGGAAGATTGGAGAAACTTAATTTTTCGCCCCAAAAAAAAAACGTAAGGGGTACCACTGTCGTTTTTTTTTTGGGCCGAATGTTTGAGTTTCGATATCTCAGCTCTGGAAGGGGCTAGAGCCTCCATTTTTGCACTCAGGTCTAAGTCTCATGGCCCTCTATCAGAATTTGGGAAGATTGGAGAAACTTAATTTTTCGCCCAAAAAAGAAACGTAAGGGGTACCACTGTCGTTTTTTTTTTTTCGGGCCGAATTTTTGAGTTTCGATATCTCAGCTCTGGAAGGGGCTAGAGCCTCCATTTTTGCACTCATGTCTAAGTCTCATGGCCCTCTATCAGAATTTGGGAAGATTGGAGAAACTTAATTTTTCGTCCAAAAAAAAAAACGTAAGGGGTACCACTGTCGTTTTTTTTTTTCGGGCCGAATTTTTGAGTTTCGATATCTCAGCTCTGGAAGGGGCTAGAGCCTCCATTTTTGCACTCAGGTCTAAGTCTCATGGCCCTCTATCAGAATTTGGGAAGATTGGAGAAACTTAATTTTTCGCCCAAAAAAGAAACGTAAGGGGTACCACTGTCGTTTTTTTTTTCGGGCCGAATTTTTGAGTTTCGATATCTCAGCTCTGGAAGGGGCTAGAGCCTCCATTTTTGCACTCAGGTCTAAGTCTCATGGCCCTCTATCAGAATTTGGGAAGATTGGAGAAACTTAATTTTTCGCCCCCCAAAAAAAACGTAAGGGGTACCACTGTCGTTTTTTTTTTCGGGCCGAATTTTTGAGTTTCGATATCTCAGCTCTGGAAGGGGCTAGAGCAGGGGTCTCAAACTCAAATTAACTGGGGGCCGCTGGAGATAGAGTCTGGGTCAGGCCGGGCCGCATCAAGTATTACAAAAAAAAAAATTGTATTTAAGTATTCCAAAAATGGAGCACAACTGATCCAATCTTCTCAATCTTTATTATGAACGTTTCTTTTGAACTGTTCCTGAACTGTTTGAAAATCCTTTCTGTACATGATTGGTTCTTCATGAGCTGTCCTTCTGACAGTTGAAGTTCATTTTACAAACTTTCTGTCTTTTTCTTATACAACATCTTCGTGATGATAGTCAAATTTGCTTTTTATTTTCTTTATACAACACTATTATATTGAATGTTTTTTTTCTTTTTTTTCCTAAAGGCATATTTCCTTTTATTATACTTAGAAAAACAATTACTGCTTTTGAAATACAAATAATTATTTCTACATATGTATATTGTCTCTTTTTTACTAAAATTACTGACTTTGCACATATCAAAGCAAACCTTCTTATCAACCTGTTGGACCAAGTTCATTACATGAACTAGTTCAAAGTTCAGTTCACAAATTTTAAAATGGACTAGTTAGTTCTTTTTTTCCATATGTTGCTGTGAGCTTCTTTTTTATTATTATGGTATTATTATTGCCACAGCCCATATACAACCACAGATAACAATAATTTTGTCTACGGGCAAATTTTGCACATTAAGATTTTCCCATCCTCACCGACCTCATAAAAGCCTTTTAAATGATCTTACGACGCCTCCTCGCTCCTCGGTTCACAGACACTACTAGAATGAACGAGTACACTGTAACTTTCATCAGGCAGTAATACAGTAGGCTACGTTCAGTTCACGTTCGCCCAAAATATGAACGAGATCATGAACTATATCTTTCATTGAACGCGTTCAGACACAACGCATATTACAAGCTCAAAATGATTATTCTCACATTGTTTTAGAGCAGGGGTATCCAACACGTCGCTCGCGAGCTGTGGCCTGATTTGGTGGTGGTAGCTCGCCTTGTTCACATATCGCGCTCACATATTTTGCACGCTCAATTACGTTTCAGATGTAGGCGCGCATCAAGCGCCCTCATAATTGAAGCGACGCGCTCATTTTTTCCAGGCGCAGTATATTTGTACTTCGTGGTTGTCTATGACAACTGACAACAAACCCACCGTAAGCTGTCACGAGACTATATATGGTAGCCCATAAGGGATAAAAATATTAATAATAAAAAAACGCGGCAAACACAATGGCGGGCCGCACTAACATTAAACTTTAATATCAAGTAGGGGGCCACAAAATATCATCGGGCCGCGAGTTTGAGACCTCTGGGCTAGAGCCTCCATTTTTGCACTCAGGTCTAAGTCGCATGGCCCTCTATCAGAATTTGGGAAGATTGGAGAAACTTAATTTTTCGCCCAAAAAAAAAAACGTAAGGGGTACCACTGTCGTTTTTTTTTTCGGGCAGAATTTTTGAGTTTCGATATCTCAGCTCTGGAAGGGGCTAGAGCCTCCATTTTTGCACTCAGGTCTAAGTCTCATGGCCCTCTATCAGAATTTGGGAAGATTGGAGAAACTTAATTTTTCGCCCCCAAAAAAAAAAACGTAAGGGGTACCACTGTCGTTTTTTTTTTTTTTCGGGCCGAATTTTTGAGTTTCGATATCTCAGCTCTGGAAGGGGCTAGAGCCTCCATTTTTGCACTCAGGTCTAAGTCTCATGGCCCTCTATCGGAATTTGGGAAGATTGGAGAAACTTAATTTTTCGCCCAAAAAAAAAACGTAAGGGGTACCACTGTCGTTTTTTTTTCGGGCCGAATTTTTGAGTTTCGATATCTCAGCTCTGGAAGGGGCTAGAGCCTCCATTTTTGCACTCAGGTCTAAGTCTCATGGCCCTCTATCAGAATTTGGGAAGATTGGAGAAACTTAATTTTTCGCCCAAAAAAAAAAAACGTAAGGGGTACCACTTTCGTTTTTTTTTCGGGCCGAATTTTTGAGTTTCGATATCTCAGCTCTGGAAGGGGCTAGAGCCTCCATTTTTGCACTCAGGTCTAAGTCTCATGGCCCTCTATCAAAATTTGGGAAGATTGGAGAAACTTAATTTTTCGCCCCAAAAAAAAACGTAAGGGGTACCACTGTCGTTTTTTTTTCGGGCCGAATTTTTGAGTTTCGATATCTCAGCTCTGGAAGGGGCTAGAGCCTCCATTTTTGCACTCAGGTCTAAGTCTCATGGCCCTCTATCAGAATTTGGGAAGATTGGAGAAATTTAATTTTTCGCCCCAAAAAAAAAACGTAAGGGGTACCACTGTCGTTTTTTTTTTCGGGCCGAATTTTTGAGTTTCGATATCTCAGCTCTGGAAGGGGCTAGAGCCTCCATTTTTGCACTCAGGTCTAAGTCTCATGGCCCTCTATCAGAATTTGGGAAGATTGGAGAAACTTAATTTTTCGCCCAAAAAAAAAACGTAAGGGGTACCACTGTCGTTTTTTTTTTCGGCCGAATTTTTGTGTTTCGATATCTCAGCTCTGGAAGGGGCTAGATCCTCCATTTTTGCACTCAGGTCTAAGTGTCATGGCCCTCTATCAGAATTTGGGAAGATTGGAGTAACTTAATTTTTCGCCCCAAAAAAAAAACGTAAGGGGTACCACTGTCGTTTTTTTTTTTCGGGCCGAATTTTTGAGTTTCGATATCTCAGCTCTGGAAGGGGCTAGAGCCTCCATTTTTGCACTCAGGTCTAAGTCTCATGGCCCTCTATCAGAATTTGGGAAGATTGGAGAAACTTAATTTTTCGCCCAAAAAAAAAAAACGTAAGGGGTACCACTGTCGTTTTTTTTTCGGGCCGAATTTTTGAGTTTCGATATCTCAGCTCTGGAAGGGGCTAGAGCCTCCATTTTTGCACTCAGGTCTAAGTCTCATGGCCCTCTATCAGAATTTGGGAAGATTGGAGAAACTTAATTTTTCGCCCAAAAAAAAAAACGTAAGGGGTACCACTGTCATTTTTTTTTCAGGCCGAATTTTTGAGTTTCGATATCTCAGCTCTGGAAGGGGCTAGAGCCTCCATTTTTGCACTCAGGTCTAAGTCTCATGGCCCTCTATCAGAATTTGGGAAGATTGGAGAAACTTAATTTTTCGCCCAAAAAAAAAACGTAAGGGGTACCACTGTCGTTTTTTTTTCGGTCCGAATTTTTGAGTTTCGATATCTCAGCTCTGGAAGGGGCTAAAGTCTCCATTTTTGCACTCAGGTCTAAGTCTCATGGCCCTCTATCAGAATTTGGGAAGATTGGAGAAACTTAATTTTTCGCCCAAAAAAAAAAAACGTAAGGGGTACCACTGTCGTTTTTTTTTCGGGCCGAATTTTTGAGTTTCGATATCTCAGCTCTGGAAGGGGCTAGAGCCTCCATTTTTGCACTCAGGTCTAAGTCTCATGGCCCTCTATCAGAATTTGAAAAGATTGGAGAAACTTAATTTTTCGCCCAAAAAAAAAAACGTAAGGGGTACCACTGTCGTTTTTTTTTCGGGCCGAATTTTTGAGTTTCGATATCTCAGCTCTGGAAGGGGCTAGAGCCTCCATTTTTGCACTCAGGTCTAAGTCTCATGGCCCTCTATCAGAATTTGGGAAGATTGGAGAAACTTAATTTTTCACCCCAAAAAAAAAAAACGTAAGGGGTACCACTGTCGTTTTTTTTTTTCGGGCCGAATTTTTGAGTTTCGATATCTCAGCTCTGGAAGGGGCTAGAGCCTCCATTTTTGCACTCAGGTCTAAGTCTCATGGCCCTCTATCAGAATTTGGGAAGATTGGAGAAACTTAATTTTTCGCCCAAAAAAAAAACGTAAGGGGTACCACTGTCGTTTTTTTTTTCGGGCCGAATTTTTGAGTTTCGATATCTCAGCTCTGGAAGGGGCTAGAGCCTTCATTTTTGCACTCAGGTCTAAGTCTCATGGCCCTCTATCAGAATTTGGGAAGATTGGAGAAACTTAATTTTTCGCCCAAAAAAAAAAAACGTAAGGGGTACCACTTTCGGTTTTTTTTCGGGCCGAATTTTTGAGTTTCGATATCTCAGCTCTGGAAGGGGCTAGAGCCTCCATTTTTGCACTCAGGTTTAAGTCTCATGGCCCTCTATCAAAATTTGGGAAGATTGGAGAAACTTAATTTTTCGCCCCAAAAAAAAAACGTAAGGGGTACCACTGTCGTTTTTTTTTCGGGCCGAATTTTTGAGTTTCGATATCTCAGCTCTGGAAGGGGCTAGAGCCTCCATTTTTGCACTCAGGTCTAAGTCTCATGGCCCTCTATCAGAATTTGGGAAGATTGGAGAAACTTAATTTTTCGCCCCAAAAAAAAAACGTAAGGGGTACCACTGTCGTTTTTTTTTCGGGCCGAATTTTTGAGTTTCGATATCTCAGCTCTGGAAGGGGCTAGAGCCTCCATTTTTTCACTCAGGTCTAAGTCTCATGGCCCTCTATCAGAATTTGGGAAGATTGGAGAAACTTAATTTTTCGCCCCCAAAAAAAAACTTAAGGGGTACCACTGTCGTTTTTTTTTTCGGGCCGAATTTTTGAGTTTCGATATCTCAGCTCTGGAAGGGGCTAGAGCCTCCATTTTTGCACTCAGGTCTAAGTCTCATGGCCCTCTATCAGAATTTGGGGAGATTGGAGAAACTTAATTTTTCGCCCAAAAAAAAAAACGTAAGGGGTACCACTGTCGTTTTTTTTTCGGGCCGAATTTTTGAGTTTCGATATCTCAGCTCTGGAAGGGGCTAGAGCCTCCATTTTTGCACTCAGGTCTAAGTCTCATGGCCCTCTATCAGAATTTGGGAAGATTGGAGTAACTTAATTTTTCGCCCAAAAAAAAAAACGACAGTGGTACCCCTTACGTTTTTTTTTTTCGGGCCGAATTTTCGAGTTTCGATATATCAGCTCTGGAAGGGGCTAGAGCCTCCATTTTTGCACTCAGGTCTAAGTCTCATGGCCCTCTATCAGAATTTGGGAAGATTGGAGAAACTTAATTTTTCGCCCCAAAAAAAAAACGTAAGGGGTACCACTGTCGTTTTTTTTTTGGGCCGAATGTTTGAGTTTCGATATCTCAGCTCTGGAAGGGGCTAGAGCCTCCATTTTTGCACTCAGGTCTAAGTCTCATGGCCCTCTATCAGAATTTGGGAAGATTGGAGAAACTTAATTTTTCGCCCAAAAAAGAAACGTAAGGGGTACCACTGTCGTTTTTTTTTTTTCGGGCCGAATTTTTGAGTTTCGATATCTCAGCTCTGGAAGGGGCTAGAGCCTCCATTTTTGCACTCATGTCTAAGTCTCATGGCCCTCTATCAGAATTTGGGAAGATTGGAGAAACTTAATTTTTCGTCCAAAAAAAAAAACGTAAGGGGTACCACTGTCGTTTTTTTTTTTCGGGCCGAATTTTTGAGTTTCGATATCTCAGCTCTGGAAGGGGCTAGAGCCTCCATTTTTGCACTCAGGTCTAAGTCTCATGGCCCTCTATCAGAATTTGGGAAGATTGGAGAAACTTAATTTTTCGCCCAAAAAAGAAACGTAAGGGGTACCACTGTCGTTTTTTTTTTCGGGCCGAATTTTTGAGTTTCGATATCTCAGCTCTGGAAGGGGCTAGAGCCTCCATTTTTGCACTCAGGTCTAAGTCTCATGGCCCTCTATCAGAATTTGGGAAGATTGGAGAAACTTAATTTTTCGCCCCCCAAAAAAAACGTAAGGGGTACCACTGTCGTTTTTTTTTTTCGGGCCGAATTTTTGAGTTTCGATATCTCAGCTCTGGAAGGGGCTAGAGCAGGGGTCTCAAACTCAAATTAACTGGGGGCCGCTGGAGATAGAGTCTGGGTCAGGCCGGGCCGCATCAAGTATTACAAAAAAAAAAATTGTATTTAAGTATTCCAAAAATGGAGCACAACTGATCCAATCTTCTCAATCTTTATTATGAACGTTTCTTTTGAACTGTTCCTGAACTGTTTGAACATCCTTTCTGTACATGATTGGTTCTTCATGAGCTGTCCTTCTGACAGTTGAAGTTCATTTTACAAACTTTCTGTCTTTTTCTTATACAACATCTTCGTGATGATAGTCAAATTTGCTTTTTATTTTCTTTATACAACACTATTATATTGAATGTTTTTTTTCTTTTTTTTCCTAAAGGCATATTTCCTTTTATTATACTTAGAAAAACAATTACTGCTTTTGAAATACGAATAATTATTTCTACATATGTATATTGTCTCTTTTTTACTAAAATTACTGACTTTGCACATATCAAAGCAAACCTTCTTATCAACCTGTTGGACCAAGTTCATTACATGAACTAGTTCAAAGTTCAGTTCACAAATTTTAAAATGGACTAGTTAGTTCTTTTTTTCCATATGTTGCTGTGAGCTTCTTTTTTATTATTATGGTATTATTATTGCCACAGCCCATATACAACCACAGATAACAATAATTTTGTCTACGGGCAAATTTTGCACATTAAGATTTTCCCATCCTCACCGACCTCATAAAAGCCTTTTAAATGATCTTACGACGCCTCCTCGCTCCTCGGTTCACAGACACTACTAGAATGAACGAGTACACTGTAACTTTCATCAGGCAGTAATACAGTAGGCTACGTTCAGTTCACGTTCGCCCAAAATATGAACGAGATCATGAACTATATCTTTCATTGAACGCGTTCAGACACAACGCATATTACAAGCTCAAAATGATTATTCTCACATTGTTTTAGAGCAGGGGTATCCAACACGTCGCTCGCGAGCTGTGGCCTGATTTGGTGGTGGTAGCTCGCCTTGTTCACATATCGCGCTCACATATTTTGCACGCTCAATTACGTTTCAGATGTAGGCGCGCATCAAGCGCCCTCATAATTGAAGCGACGCGCTCATTTTTTCCAGGCGCAGTATATTTGTACTTCGTGGTTGTCTATGACAACTGACAACAAACCCACCGTAAGCTGTCACGAGACTATATATGGTAGCCCATAAGGGATAAAAATATTAATAATAAAAAAACGCGGCAAACACAATGGCGGGCCGCACTAACATTAAACTTTAATATCAAGTAGGGGGCCACAAAATATCATCGGGCCGCGAGTTTGAGACCTCTGGGCTAGAGCCTCCATTTTTGCACTCAGGTCTAAGTCGCATGGCCCTCTATCAGAATTTGGGAAGATTGGAGAAACTTAATTTTTCGCCCAAAAAAAAAAAACGTAAGGGGTACCACTGTCGTTTTTTTTTTCGGGCAGAATTTTTGAGTTTCGATATCTCAGCTCTGGAAGGGGCTAGAGCCTCCATTTTTGCACTCAGGTCTAAGTCTCATGGCCCTCTATCAGAATTTGGGAAGATTGGAGAAACTTAATTTTTCGCCCCAAAAAAAAAAACGTAAGGGGTACCACTGTCGTTTTTTTTTTTTTTCGGGCCGAATTTTTGAGTTTCGATATCTCAGCTCTGGAAGGGGCTAGAGCCTCCATTTTTGCACTCAGGTCTAAGTCTCATGGCCCTCTATCGGAATTTGGGAAGATTGGAGAAACTTAATTTTTCGCCCAAAAAAAAAACGTAAGGGGTACCACTGTCGTTTTTTTTTCGGGCCGAATTTTTGAGTTTCGATATCTCAGCTCTGGAAGGGGCTAGAGCCTCCATTTTTGCACTCAGGTCTAAGTCTCATGGCCCTCTATCAGAATTTGGGAAGATTGGAGAAACTTAATTTTTCGCCCAAAAAAAAAAAACGTAAGGGGTACCACTTTCGTTTTTTTTTCGGGCCGAATTTTTGAGTTTCGATATCTCAGCTCTGGAAGGGGCTAGAGCCTCCATTTTTGCACTCAGGTCTAAGTCTCATGGCCCTCTATCAAAATTTGGGAAGATTGGAGAAACTTAATTTTTCGCCCCAAAAAAAAACGTAAGGGGTACCACTGTCGTTTTTTTTTCGGGCCGAATTTTTGAGTTTCGATATCTCAGCTCTGGAAGGGGCTAGAGCCTCCATTTTTGCACTCAGGTCTAAGTCTCATGGCCCTCTATCAGAATTTGGGAAGATTGGAGAAATTTAATTTTTCGCCCCAAAAAAAAAAACGTAAGGGGTACCACTGTCGTTTTTTTTTTCGGGCCGAATTTTTGAGTTTCGATATCTCAGCTCTGGAAGGGGCTAGAGCCTCCATTTTTGCACTCAGGTCTAAGTCTCATGGCCCTCTATCAGAATTTGGGAAGATTGGAGAAACTTAATTTTTCGCCCAAAAAAAAAACGTAAGGGGTACCACTGTCGTTTTTTTTTTCGGCCGAATTTTTGTGTTTCGATATCTCAGCTCTGGAAGGGGCTAGATCCTCCATTTTTGCACTCAGGTCTAAGTGTCATGGCCCTCTATCAGAATTTGGGAAGATTGGAGTAACTTAATTTTTCGCCCCAAAAAAAAAACGTAAGGGGTACCACTGTCGTTTTTTTTTTTCGGGCCGAATTTTTGAGTTTCGATATCTCAGCTCTGGAAGGGGCTAGAGCCTCCATTTTTGCACTCAGGTCTAAGTCTCATGGCCCTCTATCAGAATTTGGGAAGATTGGAGAAACTTAATTTTTCGCCCAAAAAAAAAAAACGTAAGGGGTACCACTGTCGTTTTTTTTTCGGGCCGAATTTTTGAGTTTCGATATCTCAGCTCTGGAAGGGGCTAGAGCCTCCATTTTTGCACTCAGGTCTAAGTCTCATGGCCCTCTATCAGAATTTGGGAAGATTGGAGAAACTTAATTTTTCGCCCAAAAAAAAAACGTAAGGGGTACCACTGTCATTTTTTTTTCAGGCCGAATTTTTGAGTTTCGATATCTCAGCTCTGGAAGGGGCTAGAGCCTCCATTTTTGCACTCAGGTCTAAGTCTCATGGCCCTCTATCAGAATTTGGGAAGATTGGAGAAACTTAATTTTTCGCCCAAAAAAAAAACGTAAGGGGTACCACTGTCGTTTTTTTTTCGGTCCGAATTTTTGAGTTTCGATATCTCAGCTCTGGAAGGGGCTAAAGTCTCCATTTTTGCACTCAGGTCTAAGTCTCATGGCCCTCTATCAGAATTTGGGAAGATTGGAGAAACTTAATTTTTCGCCCAAAAAAAAAAAACGTAAGGGGTACCACTGTCGTTTTTTTTTCGGGCCGAATTTTTGAGTTTCGATATCTCAGCTCTGGAAGGGGCTAGAGCCTCCATTTTTGCACTCAGGTCTAAGTAAAGATATAAAATGTAAAACCTAACATTAAGGTCTCTAGCGTTATATTTTGCCAACGAACTAAAATTGAAACCATGTTATACAAATCTGTGTTTCGAAAAGGGAGAAGAGAGAGTTCGGCAAGGCGGATTCGAACTCGCGTTCAGCGCTTCAAAAAGCTGCTGTCAAGTACTTCACGCCCTACGACCCACGCCACTGAGGCTGTTTCAACACGGGTGTCGTTTTGCTGTAAAGACAGGCACTAGTGCAAATATATGCTCCGTTGTAGAAAATGTAAAAAAAAAAAAAAAAAGTTTTCTTCCCTTAGCTTGGGCCATGGCGAACTTCCAATAAATACATTTTATCAGACCGGGCCGGCCCTCGCGGCTTCGAAACACTACCGATGTCAGAACACCGGCCCACCGGGAAAACTCCCGACTCTCCCGATTGCCACTCCGCTTCTGATGAGCAGTGACAGATCAATGCGACTCAGATGAACGCACTGAATTGTCACTACTGAAGTGAACACAAATCTGTGTAGCCAACTCAATTACTAATTATTATTTTTACTAACCCCCCAAACTATAATTTTCATCCCTTTTGGGATGGTCCAAATGTTTTCAGACTCTTTGAGAAATGAAGTGATGTGGAGCATGAGTAAAATGGTGCTTTTGACATTGGGTTAATGTAAACCTGTTGTAGGAGAGCTGCAAAATAAAAACAGCCTAGTAGGCCCTTTAAAAACTAATGGAAATGTTGATAGCACACAAATCATTTTTTTATGCTTATTCAAACCTACCTACCTAGATCACTCACATCAGCTAGAAACACCAAGGGTTCACTCTAAGCATGGAGATTCTGCTTTTAGCTATTATGCCAGCAGCCGCCACTGGAACCAGCTTCCAGAAGAGATCAGGTGAGCTCCTACAGTAGTCACATTTAAATCCAGGCTCAAAACACATCTGTTTAGCTGTACATTTTGCCACTGTTCGTCCGACTGTTACTGTACTTCGTTTTATTTTTGATTCTAAATTGTTTTAATTATTTACTGTATTTTTATTTTTATAATTATTTTTATTTTTCATATGTTTTATTCTAAACTGTTCTAATTATTCTGATTTCTTTTGATTATTTTAATTTTTTCTATGTAAAGCACTTTGAATTGCCATTGTGTATGAAATGTGCTATATAAATAAACTTGCCTTACCTACCTACCAGTATTAACTTTCACATGCAGTTACACATTAACCTACCTACCAGCATTAAATAAAAAAAAAATATCAAACAACCCATACATCCCCACATGTTGTTTGAGAGGGTTTCAAGAAAGATCCTCCTCACTCCTCCAAAAACAAACTCCAGCATATTCAGGTGTCAGACACGACTGGATCTTCAAACGGCACATGGTTCTGTGGTCAGATGAGACTAAAAAAAGAGCTTTTTGGCAGTAAGCACACTAGATAGTTTGGTGGACATGAGGATAAAAAGTACCATGTGTACAATTTAATAAACCATTGGATCTTTAATGTTGGGGACCTATTTTTCAGCAGGAGGTCCTGGACTTCTTATTCAGACACATGGCATTGTGGATTCTATTAAATATCAACAGATAAAAAATCAAAACCTGACACCTTCTGCTAGAAATCTTATTATGGGCCATGGTTGGATCTGCCATCTGGACAACGATCCAAGACAAACATCAAAATCAACACAAAAATTTGTTAGGGAGCACAAAATGAAGCTTCTGCCATGACCGTCCCAGAACCCTATAGAAAATGAGTGGTCCGAACTGAAGAGAAGAAGCACAAACATGGATCTGGGAATCTGAAGGATCTGGAGAGTCTGTATGGAGGAATGGTCTCTGATCTCAGGTCAGGTGTTGTCCAAACACATCAGGCATTATAGCAGAAAACTCAGAGCAGTTATCTTGGCAAAAAGATATTGCAAAAAGGTATTTAATAAAAGGGTATGAGTAATTGTGGCCAACGTGTTTTGGAAAAAAACATTTATTTTATAATGTGATCCCACATTAACAAACATACCTACCAACCAGTATTAACGTTCACATAGTTACACATAAACCAACCTACCAGTATTAACTTTCACATACAGTTACACATTAACCAACCTACCTACAAGTATTAACTTTCACATCCAGTTACACATTAACCTACCTACCTACTGTATTAACTTTCACATACAGTTACACATTAACCAACCTACCTACCTACAAGTATTAACTTTCACATGCAGTTACACATTAACCAACCTACCAGTATTAACTTTCACATACAGTTACACATTAACCTACCTACCTACCTACCACTATTAACTTTCACATGCAGTTACACATTAACCTACCTACCTACCTACAAGTATTAACTTTCACATGCAGTTACACATTAACCTACCTACCAGTATTAACTTTCACATGCAGTTACACATTAACCTACCTACAAGTATTAACTTTCACATGCAGTTACACATTAACCTACCTACCAGTATTAACTTTCACATACAGTTACACATTAACCTACCTACCAGTATTAACTTTCACATGCAGTTACACATTAACCTACCTACCTACCTACCAGTATTAACTTTCACATACAGTTACACATTAACCTACCTACCTACCAGTATTAACTTTCACATGCAGTTACACAATAACCTACCTACCTACAAGTATTAACTTTCACATACAGTTACACATTAACCTACCTACCAGTATTAACTTTCACATACAGTTACACATTAACCTACCTACCAGTATTAACTTTCACATGCAGTTACACATTAACCAACCTACCTACCTATAAGTATTAACTTTCACATACAGTTACACATTAACCTACCTACCAGTATTAACTTTCACATGCAGTTACACATTAACCTACCTACCAGTATTAACTTTCACATACAGTTACACATTAACCTACCTACCAGTATTAACTTTCACATGCAGTTACACATTAACCAACCTACCTACCTATAAGTATTAACTTTCACATGCAGTTACACATAAACCAACCTACCAGTATTAACTTTCACATACAGTTACACATTAACCTACCTACCAGTATTAACTTTCACATACAGTTACACATTAACCTACCTACCAGTATTAACTTTCACATACAGTTACACATTAACCTACCTACAAGTATTAACTTTCACATGCAGTTACACATAAACCAACCTACCAGTATTAACTTTCACATACAGTTACACATTAACCTACCTACCAGTATTAACTTTCACATGCAGTTACACATAAACCAACCTACCAGTATTAACTTTCACATGCAGTTACACATAAACCAACCTATCAGTATTAACTTTCACATACAGTTGCACATTAACCAACCTACCAGTATTAACTTTCACATGCAGTTACACATTAACTTTCACATACAGTTACTCATTATCGTTCGCATGCTGTTACTCGTCATTTCACATGCAGGTACTCATCATTTTTCACAGGCAGGTACTCGTTAACTTTCACATGAAGCTACTCATTAACTTTCGCTTGCAATTACTCAACAACTTTCTCACGCAGTTACCTATCGATTTTCACTGCAGTTACACATTAGCTTTCACATGCAGTTACACATCAACTTTCACAAGCAGTTACTCGTCGCCTTTCGCATGCCGTTACTCATTAACTTCGCTTGCAAGTTACTCATTAACTTCAGTGCAGTTACTTATCATTTCACATGCAGCTACTCATAAACTTCGCTTACAAATTACTCATCAACTTTCAGATGCAGTTCCACATCAACTTTCTCTGCAGTTACACATAGACTTTCACATGCAGTTACCGGTTAACTTCGCTTGCAGTTACTCATTACCTTTCACATGCTTGCTACTCGTCTTTCACATGCAAGTACTCATATCTTTCACATGCAGCTACTCGTAACCTTTCGCATGCAGCTACTGGACATTTTCCGATGCAGTTACATATCGATTTTCACTGCAGTTACACATTAGCTTTCACATGCAGTTACACATTAACTTTCACTGCAGTTACTCGTTGCCTTTCGCATGCAGCTACTCATTAACTTCGCTTGCAAGTTACTCATTAACTTCACGTACAGCTACTCACCATTTCACTGCAGTTACACGTTAACTTCGCTTGCAAGTTACTCATACTTTCACCTCAAGTTACTCGTACTTTCATATGCAGTTACACATTAATTATCACACGCAGTTACACATATGACTTTCGCAAGCAGTTACTCAATAACTTTCACCAGCAGTTACACATTAACTTCCACTTGCAGCTACTCATAAACTTCATCTGCAGATACTCATTAACAGTAACATGCACTTTACTCATCGACTTTCACCTGTAGTTACACATAGACTTTCACTGCAGTTACACATCGACTTTCACAGCAGTTACTAAATAACTTTTACATGCAGTTACACATTAACTTTCACATGCAGTTACTCATTAACTCTCACATGCAGTTACACATTAACTCTCACATGCAGTTACACATTAACTCTCACATGCAGTTACACATTAACTCTCACATGCAGTTACACATTAACTCTCACATGCAGTTACACATTAACTCTCACATGCAGTTACACATTAACTCACATGTAGATACACATTAACTTTCACATGCAGTTACACATTAACTCTCACATTAACTCACATGTAGATACACATTAACTTTCACATGCAGTTACACGGTAACACTTTACAATAAGGTTCGTTAGTTAACATTAGTTAACTACATTAGTTAATATGAACTAATAATGAATAGCACATATACAGCATTTGTTAATCTTTGTTAATGTTATTTTCAACATTTACTAATACTTGATTAAAATCTTGTTAACATTAGTTAATTCACCGTGAACTAACATGAACAAACAATGAACAGCTGTGTTTTCATGAACTAACATTAACAAAGATGAACAAATGCAGTAACAAATGTATTGCTCATGGTTAGTGCACGTTAGTAAATAAATTAAATAATGAACCTTATTGTAAAGTGTTACCAGTTACACATTGTCGGTTAAAAACAAGAAAGTGGCTAGTAAAAACGTCGAGTGGCTGGTCGATTTTGAAATCCACAGTGGCCGCCGGTGGACAAAAGAGTTGATTTCCATCCCTGCTTGGTAATGTCAAGGTGTCATAACAAAGACATCTCAAACAATGTCATATTTGCATTAAAACTTTCATAACTGAGCAAAAGACACTTAATGACAGTTGTCACAAACAAACACAAACCTTCCTTCATATTCATAATACATCATGTTAGTCTTATGCATACCCCTTCAAGTAAAGTGTTACCAAAGAATGACTCTTATGAATGACAGTTTATAAGAGAAACGTGTGCAGGATTCCGTGTTGCAAGAATGCTGTCTTGACGAAGCCCAACTTGCTTCATAAATGTAATATATTTTTTAATATTTAATTTATCAGTCAGAGCAGGAATCAAGGCTACATTCGAATAAACAAAGCCAGCGGAGCGATTATCTCTGTCCATCTTGAGGAATGAAAACGGTTGAACCAAAGAACGTATATTGACAAGAAGTGAACGCTCCATTGCAACACAAGTATTTTGCAGTATTATCTTATATTAATGACCGTTAAAACAAAACTATGTAAACAAAAAAAAAAACACAGCCACTGTTCAAAGTGGCAATTAAAGTTATAGGATAACGGACACAGCGCATCACGATCATCATGTTTGTAGCATGATCCAGGGGATTAAAACGTACAAAATATATTTCAGGCCTAATGGAGTTGGTAACTAATATAAGTAGTAAATGTGTAAAGTTGCATACAATGGAAATACCACAGACTGTAAAAAATATGGACAAAGCGTCTGTGACGTCACTCATAGACTTTCTGAAGAACAGGTTTGAGGCTGTTTATGGGGGGTATGGGCGGCACCATATTAGAAAATCTTGAGAAATACAAAATACAAATGTTCAGAAATACAAATGTTTCAGAAAGGATACAGAGATGCGTCGTGTCAGATCATGGCCAAGACGTCCAATTCCACTCGGCGCAGCCCGTTATCAGATGTCAATCGAAGTTAACCGCCCTTATTTTTCATACATTTTACATCCAAATACGATCTAAACTAACGAGTTAGAAAAAAATTCACTCACCTCACAGTTGTCAGGCACTCAGAACCTATCGAAAAATACAATAAAAGTCAAACTGTAAACATATGAATTGATGCTGTGAAAACGGACATTTTAATGTGAGGTCTATGGATATTCACCCCCTTTTGGGACCGGCCTCTAGCGGATTTTCGATGGATTGCAGTTTTTCCCACTTCCGGGTAGGCTTCATTTTTCAGATTAGAATTTTGCCGCTTGGGAAAAATTAGAAGAAAAAACTACCTCAAAAAACTGTTATCTATGCTGTTGTCCAGTAACTCCAGTTGGAATTTTCACCCCAAAATGGCGGCCCCGCTCCTGAAGCGCCACCTAGTGGCTTTTACCAAAAAAGCATTAGAGTTTTGCTTCTTGTTCTTCTATACTCTTTGGTTGAACTCTGGCCAATAAGAGGATCGTTTTATACATGTGGCTTGCATAAACACATTTTGGTACGCTTTGAAATGTTGCCTTGTGAAAGCAAACCGAACGAGTAAAAAATTAAATCCGTGCTTCAGAACACAGAAAATGACCTACAGGTATGAAAATGCAG
The DNA here is from genome assembly GCF_988280905.1 of Pimephales promelas. Lineage (NCBI taxonomy): Eukaryota > Metazoa > Chordata > Actinopteri > Cypriniformes > Leuciscidae > Pimephales > Pimephales promelas. The sequence goes on from NC_142777.1 coordinate 14,363,462, forward strand.
CCCTACACTGCAACCTATGGCATGAGTTGGGCTTTGCTTATCAGGTTTTCTGATAATCAAGTCATTTTGTGTGAAAAGACAATGGTCATGAAAACAGTAGACTTCCTTTTGGAAAAAAATACTTTTGGCATTTGGTTGGAGAGACAGTGCTCACAGAAGGCACATGCAAACTTTCTTTCTCAATTGGCTCATTTTGGCTTTCATGGGCTCTATAATAACATTTTCTACTAGGGCTGAACGATTTTGAAAAATTGCGATTTTTTTTAACCAATATTGCGATTGCGATTTAATATGCGATTTAAAAAACAGTTCTTTACCTTCTGTATTAGTCGACAAAGACAAGCAATAAATCATTGTACAGTAGAGATGGGAATCTTTAGATAGCTCATGATCCGATCTAATTAATTAATCTTAATAACTCTTAAAATATGTATTTAATTACTTGTGTAAAAACACATACTTTAAAAAATAAAAAACATTTAATTAAACCAATTACATGTTAAGAATTTTAAAATAGGCTATATAAAATAATATAGCTTCAAAATATAAAAGCTAGTAAATAAAGAGAAACAAAAAAAGCATTACAAGCAATTAACAAAGAGTGCTCTCAGTATTTAAAAGTAGGCTGTCTGAATGTTTTTCATTCAAGAGCTGGAGTGATTTCCCCTCAGTTTAGATATGATAAGCTGCATTCACACTAATGCATATATCTCTTTTGAAATTGTAAATGTGGTTTGTCCTGTTGGTTTAAGATATAACTGACCGTGTTCACATTAATTTCGCGTCATAAAAGCATTTTGACATGCAAGTACATTTAACCAATGAGTCGCTTACGGCCGCGTGCACGAGCGCTCTTCACAAAGCACGCGTTAGTATTTTAAAATGAAATCAGCCTTCTCAGTGATTTTCATAGTTTTAATATATAAAGCCAACTGCATTCCAAAAGACATAAATAATGCCTCTGTGAAGCATTTGTAAAGAAAATTCCCACGGGAGAGAACGCGTTCAGCCCTATTTTCTACCTCATGAATTTCGCTGAATATGAAATGAATATCTTCATAAATGGATATTAAAGGCTTTAGCTGTGCTTTGCCGCTGGAGTATAATAGAAACCCACATTTTGCTTAAGCCGAACAATAACTCCTGGCAAATAAACCGTCGAGGTATAAAACGGTTAACGGTAAAGCTGTAAACGTGCGTGGGAGAGAGCAGACCTTGCCTATATCAGAGCAACTCAAAATTTCGACCCAAAAAAAACGACAGTGGTACCCCTGTGGGTTTTTTTGGTGCGAAAGAATAAGTTTCTCCAATCTTCTTGAAACTCTGGATTCTGATAGAGGGCCATGAGACTTAGACCTGAGTGCAAAAATGGAGGCTCTAGACCCTTCCAGAGCTGAGATATTGAGATCCCACTTAGCATTTATGCCATTATATAATATCTCAATATGTCAGCACTGGAAGGGTCTAGAGCCTCCATTTTTGCACTCAGGTCTAAGTCTCATGGCCCTCTATCAGAATCCAGAGTTTTGAGAAGATTGGAGAAACTTAATTTTTCACCCGAAAAAAAAAAACGTAAGGGGTACCACTGTCGTTTTTTTTTTTCAGGCCGAATTTTTGAGTTTCAAAATCTCAGCTCTGGAAGGGGCTAGAGCCTCCATTTTTGCACTCAGGTCTAAGTCTCATGGCCCTCTATCAGAATCCAGAGTTTTGAGAAGATTGGAGAAACTTAATTTTTCACCCGAAAAAAAAAAAAAAAACGTAAGGGGTACCACTGTCGTTTTTTTTTTTTGGGCCGAATTTTTGAGTTTCAAAATCTCAGCTCTGGAAGGGGCTAGAGCCTTCATTTTTGCACTCAGGTCTAAGTCTCATGGCCCTCTATCAGAATCCAGAGTTTTGAGAAGATTGGAGAAACTTAATTTTTCGCCCGAAAAAAAAAAAAAAAAAACGTAAGGGGTACCACTGTCGTTTTTTTTTTGGGCCGAATTTTTGAGTTTCAAAATCTCAGCACTGGAAGGGTCTAGAGCCTCCATTTTTGCACTCAGGTCTAAGTCTCATGGCCCTCTATCAGAATCCAGAGTTTTGAGAAGATTGGAGAAACTTAATTTTTCACCCGAAAAAAAAAAACGTAAGGGGTACCACTGTCGTTTTTTTTTTTTGGGCCGAATTTTTGAGTTTCAAAATCTCAGCTCTGGAAGGGGCTAGAGCCTCCATTTTTGCACTCAGGTCTAAGTCTCATGGCCCTCTATCAGAATCCAGAGTTTTGAGAAGATTGAAGAAACTTAATTTTTCGCCCGAAAAAAAAAACGTAAGGGGTACCACTGGCATTTTTTTTCGTGATGAATTTTTGAGTTTCGATATCTCAGCTCTGGAAGGGTCTAGAGCCTCCATTTTTGCACTCAGGCCCGAAAAAAACAAACAAAAAAAAAACGAAAGGGGGTTTGGGGTGTGAAAGTTGTACCCCTTTCGTTTTTTTTTTTTCGGGCGAAAAATTAAGTTTCTCCAATCTTCTCAAAACTCTGGTTTCTGATAGAGGGCCATGCGATTTAGACCTGAGTGCAAAAATGGAGGCTCTAGACCCTTCCAGAGCTGAGATATTGAGATCCCACATAGCATTTATGCCATTATAAATATCTCAATATCTCAGCTCTGGAAGGGCCTAGAGACTACATTTTTGCACTCAGGTCTAAGTCTCATGGCCCTCAATCAGAATCCAGAGTTGAGAAGATTGGAGAAACTTATTTTTTCGCACCAAAAAAAAACAAAAAAAAAAACGACAGGGGCACTGTCGTTTTTTTTTTGGGTCGAAATTTTGAGTTTCTCTGATCTTCTTGAAAATCTGGATTCTGATAGAGGGCCAAGAGACTTAGACCTGAGTGCAAAAATGGAGGCTCTAGACCCTTCCAGAGCTGAGATATTGAGATATTTATAATGGCATAAATGCTATGCATGCATTATGCATGACTAACGTACTAACGTGTAACTACTTCCCCTCAAAATAAAGTGTTACCATAACTTTAATAAGAAAGCATAAAGACATTGTCAATACATTTCAATATTTTAATGGATTTCAATGAAGCAGTTTGCACAACCATCACTATAAGCGGTCATAACAGACAGTACAAAAATGCATTACCAGCTGTTCAGCAAACTGAACGCTAACAAACTACTGTCCAGTCGACGAGGCAGCTTGTTTTCAATCACAGGTCTGTAAACTCACTCATGTTGATGGGTTCACATTGGCTCTGGGTAGTAAAAGTATAGTTGAGGTGGAATGGGAGATCTGGTTGAGCCAGTATTAACACAAAAAAAGTCAACAAACATTGAGGACACTCCTGAAAGCAAGCAGCAGCTTTTATGAGTGAAAAATGTTTGCCAAGACAGACCTGTGGAATGTGGAATTTGTTCTGCTAAACCGACACAACTGAACATGGTGGTGTTTTTTCTGAAAACAATGTCAAATGGAATGTAAAAATGTTGATGTTCGACAACATTACAGGACAAGCTCCACCCGCAGAACAATGTTGAGGAACTGGACCAAAACAGAGGCAGATACCGTCCATCATAAGTCTCATCCAATGTAGATGCGATGGAAATCATTGGCACCAAAGGCAGCATTGCACTTCGGGCACTTTCTCTGACGGGTGTCGTAGCGCGTCTTCACGCACTCGAAACAGAAAACGTGGAAGCACTTTGTCAAAACTGCGTCCTTTACACGTGAATTGCAGCATGGACACGTCAATCGGGCCTGCAAAACAAACAAAACAAGAAAAAAACAGATCCTTAAAGCCTATGAACACACAACTAGTTCTGGTCCCCCATCCAAATGGACAACATAAAATGACCTTGTAATCGTTTATTTCTTCATTCAGGATCTCATCTCCATTTCGAATGTTCTCGGCCGGTTTCTTGGCCTTCTCAATCTTCCTGCGCAGTTTGGAAATGTCCTCCTAATACGATAAAAGAAACATCACATGCTCAGTTCAATCCACAGATGAACAACAGTATGTAGACAGCTGGCATTGAGCTAAAGAACGGTTCATCGCGGTCTGCTCACCTGTGCACGACGGGCATTGAAAGACTCTTTCTCTCGAGATATGCTGTTCTCAACCACCTCCTCTCTGACCGCGCTCAACCTCTGCTGCACCCCCTCCAGCTGAGTGCGCACCTCCTCCGACAGCAGCACTGACTCCTGCGCCTGAAACACACAATTCATGGACGCACATCATTTACTCTCCCTCAAGTTGTTCCAAACATGTATGAGTTTCTTCTGCTGAACACAAAACAAGTTTATTATGAAAAATGACCAATGACTTCCATAGTATGGAACGAAAAATACTATGGAAGTCAAAAGGGTCCATCAATTGTTTGGTTACCCGTATTCTTCAACTATTCTTCAATTCTGCATGTAAATAATGTTCTATTTATTATGATTATTTTTCACAGAGAGCCTGACCGATAAAGGATTTTGAAGGCCGATACCGATACAAATATTTGTTGGTTTTAAAATCCGATATTCCGATATATCGGCCGATGTTATTTTTATATTTCAGAAACGCGCAACAAAACATTAACAGATTTCCCTAACATTAGTTATTTATGAGTTTTAACTAAAATAATATGATAATGCATTTTAAAAAGAAACTTGTTTCTATTGTCACAACAGAGCAGAGGAACATTAAAATATATGAAAGTTCTGATAAATAAAATAATAATTAGTCCCTACATTGCCTTATAAGCTACCTTATAATTACAATGTCAGCTTGCTTATCCCTTTACCTGCACTTTTTAAATTTTTTTCATCAAGCTACATCAAACCATTTTCAATCATCAGTTGCTGCCTGCCTTCTAAAACCTACTATTTAGCGATTCTAATCTAAATCCATTACAGAACGACAGTCTGCAACGCACACTTGGCATCGTTGGATTTCACACACGTTTGAAAGAAAAGCTAACTTTTATGCACAAGATACGTTTGATTCTTTTTCTCTATGTCTAAATGTTCACTCTTCGCAAGACTAACTTGCATTTTACAATGCAGGGACTGTAACTACAGATATGTTAGTTAGTGTAGAGTGCCCTCTGGAGGACTAACTATACAACTCCAACACTCATGACATGGTTGAAGCGTGATTCGTCCGTTTTTATTTTATTTTTGAAATATTCTTTTATCGGTCATTATAACTGACGATACCGATATTTTAGAAAATGCCTAATATCGGCCTGCCGATATATCGGTCTGGCTCAACAAGCTAGTGCTTTTTTAAGCATTTCTTGCATTTGCTACGAAATAATAACTATACGAATGCAGTAACAAATTTCATGTATATTTAACTGATGTTTTTAATAGTCAACTTATATTCAGATAATCATTCTATTAAAGCTCAGTGAATATGTCATGATGGTCACAGACACGGAAATCTACCTTTAATTATTTCACCAAACTGACTGCTTGCTTAAAGAAAAACTCACAGATCATGTTTTCAAGTCATTTCAGGATTGAATGTATAGTAACAAAGTGGTGATATTTAAGTGGGTGAATTGACCCTTCGCTAAGCCCCGCCCTCCTTAATTACTGTTGCTACGCCTGTCAAGCTTTCGCGGCTGGCCCATCTAATATAGTGTGGATGCACCCGGTGCCAGACATTCCAATGAGATAATTAGTAATTTTCGGCGAACAAGTGAAATATCAGAGAGAGCAAGACAAAGGGGACTACAGTATGCATTCGAGGGATATATTCACGACATTATATGCAACCGATTAGAGAATAATTTCTTAAAAATTGAAGTTAACGGGTTAGTTCACCCAAAAATGAAAATTAAGTCATTAATTACTCACCCCCATGCTGTACCAACCCCGTAAGACCTTCGTTCGTCTTCGGAACACAAATGAAGATATTTTTGATTAAATTTGAGAGCTGTATAACTACCACATTGGCTCCTAAAGGACTGCCTCTTGACGGCCCAGAAAGTCAATGAAGAAAATGTTTAAATATCCCAAGTGACTACCGTGGCTCAACTATATGTTTATCAAGCGACGCGAATACTTTTTGTGCGAAAAAACAAACAAAAATAACGAGTTTATTCGACTATTTCTTTTCTTCCTTGTAGGCCAGAACGAGAATTCCTTAGATTTCCACGACGCATGCGCGAGATTTGCGATCTGCTCACACCAGCCTTCACTACTTCAGATCGCAGAGCGCATGCGTCATGGAAATCTAAGGAAGTCTCGTTCTGGCCTACAAGGAAGAAAAGAAATAGTCGAATAAACTCGTTATTTTTGTTTGTTTTTTCGCACAAAAAGTATTCGCGTCGCTTGATAAACATATAGTTGAGCCACGGTAGTCACTTGGGATATTTAAACATTTTCTTCATTGACTTTTTGGGCCGTCAAGAGGCAGTCCCTTAGGAGCCAATGTGGTAGTTATACAGCTCTCAAATTTAATCAAAAATATCTTCATTTGTGTTCCGAAGACGAACGAAGGTCTTACGGGGTTGGTACAGCATGGGGGTGAGTAATTAATGACTTAATTTTCATTTTTGGGTGAACTAACCCTTTAAAGCCTAACGTTATAGTCCCAGCGCAAGCAGCAGCGCCTCATACGCTGACCGTTCAAATGGGAAACACAAATTGAGGAACAGCTATGCATGTATGTATACACAGCAGTGTATGTGAAAATAATCTTAATAATTATAAATCAAACAGCTTATCAATAAATCTTGTGGAATAACACTAATACCGGGAGAGCCGCGATCGGATTGGGTTAAGTTACTTAGTAAGGGGTAACGTTAGTAGGACGTCGATTAACAAAATGCTGAAATATATTTCAAAGTATGTCAGTGAGCCTTTGTCTTGTCTCTTTAATTGTCTTATTTTACGTTATCATTATGACCAAAGAACCGTCAATATTTCCAAGCAATAGGTGTTTTTGTTAAGCATGTCGACATTTACCAGTAGTTGTGAATGGGTCTCGCACATAGATGCTAGATCACGCCAATCATTTCTCCCCTTGGCTTTTAGATTTTCTGGAAGGAAAACAATTCCTCTCCCCCGTCCAAACTTTTAGTATACCGGTATCAGATTTGCACAATCCATACGCACAATGCTTCAGCATGTTCCCTCTTTCGAAAGCTTGCCAGACCTCCCGCGCATAGTTACGGTTGCTACGACATGATTGGCCAGTGGCGGTTTTTGGGCGTGGCTTAGCGAAGGGTCAATTGTTTGTTTACTTTTTAATTAATCTTACCATTAAACATGATAATTTATTCATTAACCCATTTAATCCCAAATTTTCCCAGACACAAAAATATCCAAATCATTAGTATCCCTTTGAAACGATCAATCATATATATTTTTTTAAATTTTCATGGAAAAGTGTGTGAAAAAGTGAGTTCTATGATCGGTCACGATTGTGACTGGTGGGATACCGTGTTGTATCCACCATTGGACAGACTGAATATAGGCGATAGTGGTGTGTGCGTGCGTGTGGGGTGTGTAGTGCATGATTTGAGTGTTGCGGTGTGCGTGCGTGCGTGTGGGGTGTGTAGTGTGTGATTTGAGTGTGTGTGAGATGTGAGAGTGGGGTGTTGGGTGTGCGTGTGGGGTGTATGATATTAGTGTGTGGGGTGTGCGTGTGTGTGGCATGCGTGGTGTGTGTGTGTGAGTGTTTCTGTGCATGTCTGTATGTAAAATTAGGTAGAAAGTTATGTATTGTGTATTGGCATTTAGATACAATGTGTTATCCCATCTATTGTTGCCGTTGACATGTTTGTGAGTTCTATGAACACAATAAACAAAGTTGAGTAATTGCAAAAAACTTAACACCCTGAACACGAAGTGTACCAAAAATCTATGTCCTATCTTTATGTTAACATACTTTACTAATCTTTTCGTTGGGAGCTTTCTTGCTGCCATCCTCTTCTCTTGGCACAAACAGGAAATAAACAGCTCTGGTCAAGTGACTATTTACAGTAAACATGCGACACTGCACATATTTCATTGAGACCCTTTATTATTTCAATATCTGCTGGAAATCCATTGATGGATTATTCAGTAACATTTTTATAGCCTTAGAAATGAAACATTTTTTTACAGTCACCGTATTGTGACCGTTGGGATTAAATGGGTTAAAACCGATTTACGAATGTGGAACATGCATTAAAAGGAGACACAGGATTTATCATGTTGGCGGGGCATCGCGACGTTCGTCTGTTATAGGACAACTTAGTTTGAATAAATGAGCAGACACTGATTGGCTACTTGCTCTACGTTTATTTTAAATTAATATCAAGACAACAACCAATGAATGTGCTTTCCATTAAATGAATCACACAGTAAATAAATCCTTAACAAAACAAAAAAAAACAAAAAAAAAGCTTTCTTTGTCAGTGTCGGCAGCAAAGATGAAGTTGACGATGCAGACTTGCAATCTTCAGTAGTGAACGTGCTAGAGAGAAATGCACATTTCATACGGATTACATAAGCAGAGAGCAGTCTGTAGTCTGTTTTCTTTCAGTTTGGATTGTTCTGTTTAAAAGTAGACATGTCTGTGAGGCAAATAGGCTACCTTTATATGAGACGAGCTCCGGCCCCTCCGTGTCGTGATTATCTATCTGCTATATTTACTTCTTATTTATTAAATCCAGGCAATTGGTTGATGAAACATTGATTACAAAACGAAATTCACTTTAAAGAAAGGTTTTGTGCTTTGTTTGTCTCTGTGAACGTTTTTACTCTGTGAGATGTGATTAAAGGTCCTATATGTAACTTATTTTATAAAATGAATCCTTTTTGTAATCACACATTGCAATGATCCACTCTTCGGGTTTTGCTATTACCTCTAAAGGCCAATATTCATATGCGAGGTCTCCGGGTCGGATTTCCTGCGAAATCCTTCAGATGTGACGTGCATGCGCGCTCCCAAGCCTCTCTATGCAGTCAACCATGTCTCTATCCAATCTCTATACAATCAACCATGCGACCAACGGCACTTCAACCCCCCAAAATGTCCTGCCTCAGACACAGACTCCAACACAAACTCCATAAATATAAAAACAAAAAAAGTTATCTGCCCAAGCTCGTCAGGCAAAACGTGAATCTGATCGACTCCGGACGAAAACGCGGATTAACATAATAAACTCAAGTGAAATAGCAAACTACATGAAACATGACATGAATACAAAAGAATGTTCCAGGATAACAAAAAGTCAGTGCTTTAGGATGTAACTTATTTTATTTACTAGATCTACTGACTAACGTCGTCATCCCACTACTATCATATTGTTTATAATTACACATTTCCAGACACGTTCAGTACAGTAATGTTACTTCCTACGATCTTACTGATAACTGTTCAATTTAGTTCACTAACCGTTTTCGTTATCATATTATACATTCACCTGTGTTGACATTGCTGATTGTGAAAGATACACGAATAGTTAGAGAAATAGCTTATGCTATATAACATCACATGTCGGCTAAATGCAGTTTATTGTAACATTATCATGGACGAGCAGAGCATTAGTTCAACGTCAACCTGATAAAAGTCTATTATTGTATTATATTATTGAATTATTATATAAAAGTATATATAATATATTGTATTATTATATAAAAGGCTATTATTGTAACTGCAGTGGGAGTTTACATTAGTTTCCAGCATGTTGTGCGATGATTTCGCCGTTGCGTTGAAAGTCTCCGTGTGGAGACTAGTGAATGCTCGCTATCGAGCACGCACACGAGCGCTGTTGTTGCATTCTGAAACATCACCACTAGAAAACGCATAGAGCACCTTTAAATGTCACGTCTTTTAGTGGCGCTTTCAGACCGGTCACATCCGTAACGTTGTTTCTTCATGAATGCGAACACGAAAAATACAATAAAATGAATAATTTATGTTCTGTGAAGACTACCTGTTACTCATAATTTGTATTCTGAATACATAACGCCAGTACATGTATTCCGTTACTCCCCAACACTGATATTAGTTTAACCTTATCTGCAAGATATTTTAATAACATGGTTTTGGCGGTTATAGAAGTCTACTGACAGTGTTCAACAATAACCGTCACACCCCTAATCTGCAACTGTATGTTCTATATGTACCTTGCGTTTGTTCATCTCTAATGCTTGTGTGCGTAGACCCAGCTCCCTCTCCGCAGCGCTGATGGTGCCCTGCAGCAAGCGCTCTTTCTCCTCTAGCTTTCGTACCACCTGCAGCTGAGCGTCCACCTAAGAGAAACACAGAAAAATGTTTCAGTTGCATATCATTTAAACACTCAAGCGAGTTTAAAGCATTCAAGCGCAAGACGCAAAAGAGAACTCAATTCTGAACAATTAATTTCAGTTCTCTTTCTTGACTTTTTGTGCTTGAATGGACACATACATGCAAAATTCAATTCATTCAAAAAAAAAAAAAAAGGCCCGTATTGCTGAGTATCTTTGTGAACACAGTCGGAAATTATAAACTTCCACTCTTTGATGGTTATACTTTTAAATTAATCTGCGAATCACATGCGTTCTGATCCGCGGGGCCTGGTCCATGTGGATTACAGATCAACTATGATTCCTTTATACTACATCCTGCGCAAATTGAGTTTCTGAGGTTTATTGCGCTTGAACAGTCAAATAAACACTTATGTATCTAAATGCTCGTCTTGGCGAGAATTCAAGTAAACGCAGTTGCTTATGTCTTAAGTGAACATAAACCGTTAAGAAAGAAAAATGTGATGTGTAAATTGGATCTGTGTATTAGTCTTATAGTCCCCGTGAACCAGAAGTTGCAAATGATTTTTCTCCAGTGCTGTGACGTATTTCGCTCCTCCTCTCCATCTCTCGCTCATAGCAAACTAACGGTTTGAGGGGAGTGGTTAAGCGTTTCCCCACCCAAACTGTGAAACCTACGTCATCAGAAAAAGAAACCGTTCCAGACCGGAAGTAACTTTTCAGATTTTGATTAAAGATTACCAAGGTAAAACATTTTTTGAATATATATATATTTACTTGCACGGATTAATTGTTCACCACAAGACTAGTAATATGCGCTAACAAAGTAAATAGGTTCAATTTTGATTTCACAGGGACTTTAAAGGGTTAGTTCACCAAAAATGTTAAATTCTGTCATTAATTACTCAACCTCATGTCATTCTAAACCAGTAAGACTTTTGTTAATCTTCGGAACACAAATAAAGGTCTTTTTAATGATATTTGAGAGATTTCTTTCCCTCCATTGACAGCTACGCAACTACCACTTTGAGGCTTCAAAACGTTCATACAGGGATTGTAAAACTAATCCATATGAATCGATGACTGTCATTGGAGGGACAGATATCTCAGATGAACCAAAGTCTTTCAGGTTTGGAAGGGCACAAGGGTGAGTAAATGATATGTTTGAGTAAACTAATAAAACTAGTGTTTCTAACTTGAATACTAGGTTTGGCTGTGGGGGGCGTCATCATGTACGTTGTGTCAAAAGGGGAGGCCCACTGTTTTTGACTTTGAGAACCCCTGCCATAACCCAAACAATTCACTCAAGAATTCAGTCAACATGATAACAATCCATCTCAAAAGCCCACCCACTTGTGTTTTAAGTGTGAGCAGCTGGTCGGCAAGCTCCTCTTTCTCTTCCTTGAGGAGTTTATGGATCTGGTTGGATTTGATGCGTTCGCTCATGAGTTTGAAGTTGGCATCATCTTTCTCTCTGAGCTGCTGCATCAGACGAATGTTCTGCTCCTGCATGTCTTCGAATGCCTGGCCAGTAACATCCATTTCACTCAGCAAAGCATCTTCCTCCTGAGATAGAGAGACCGATTCAGACTTTTCCAGAAGAAAGTTTGTCATTCATTACTGAATGTCAGTCTCATATATTTGTGTAAATCTGAGCCCTACCTGCTTAGCAAGAGAGAGTTTCTTATTGAGTATATCGATCTGCTCCTCCACTGAGCGGATCTTTCTCAGGGCCTCTTCGTCTGCCATCTTCTTTCCTTCTCTCCTCTCTCTCTCCTCCAACTCTCGCAACCGCTGACGGAGCTCCTCGGCCTGCACAAACATCCACATAAACTCTGATAAACTATTAATCTCTTGATCTTTTCATTGATTAATCTGATATTTCACTTTGCTTCCAACAATTTGAGCTCTATATAGTGTATGCATGTACATTTGGTTATGTACCTCTGACTTCGCCTTCTTCTCCGCTGCCATCAGCTGTACTTTATCTCTCTGTTCTTTCGGTGCCGAGCGGTACATGTCCAACAACAGCTTCATCTCCCTCTGGGACTCTTGGGCTTTCCTGTTTCGTAATTGCATTATTACCATCAGCTTCCCTATTATCATTATTGACACTTCCCAAAGTCTTTGGACTTGAATTTGCAAATCAGAAAGAAGCAGTCAAGAAACAGGAGGGGCCAGTTGTTCAAAACATTTAATCTGGATCAAAATGATCCGGATTTGGAAATCCCATTTTTTCCTATCCAGAATCAGGTAATCCGTCTTACTTTTATGCCGGTTTTTCAAAGCAACATTGGACTGGAATCTGGATCACCCTGATCCAGATACACAGTTTTCAAGATTACCAAATGAAGATTACCAGTGCTCTAAATGGGACGACATATCCCAATGTGGGCTACCAGCTATGTAAAGAACAGGTAGAAGAGCCAACATGGGGTCACTGTAAGTGTTTCTTATTTTGAGACAAAACACAAATGGGGATGATCATTTTTATTTTATTTTTACTTTACTATACTGAATAGCTTGATTGTTAGCCTATGTCTACTTTATCACTGTTACAACAGTTACACAAGTCAAGTGCAAAATATAAATAAAAGTAAATGATAGAAATGTATTATTTGACCCATTTTAAAGTTTTACTACATTTTCTTCCCGAAATCCACCTTGAAATCCTACCCCCTGTTGGGATCAGGATAATCCTGTTTTTTTGGATCAAAGTTATCCAAATCCCACTGACAAGTTTTGAACAACACAAACTGAAGGTTTGATCCAGATTAAAACTAGGATTGGATTCCCTGATCTAATCTGATTTCAGATTCCTTCTTTCCCTTTTTGAACAACCCATTTTCAAGATTTGATCCAATCCGATAACCAAAATCCGATCAGCTTTCCTTCGAACAACTAGCCTGAGGTGATAGTAACTAAGTGTTTTGGATCTTTTTCTCATTTGATTTAAAGTGCAGTTGTTGTTCACTGTGCTGAAATCTAGTTGATAGTCTTGTTTGTTTGTGTTTAGTCACAAGGTAAACCATTTAGCTGGTGAGGCGTGTCCAGCTGTATTCAATAATGATGTTTCAGATTAGTATAAAAGCAAGCAGTATACGCGTCATTCCTCGAGTGAAGGCCGTCACCTATCCTCTTTGGTCTCATCCACACTTCCTTCACCTGATCAGCTCTCAACACTAGATACTAACAGTGTAACTGATACTCTTTTCTCCACTTTAACATCCTGCTTGGACAACTTCTGCCCCCTTTCCTCCAGGCTAGCCCACGCCACCCCCTCTGTCCCCTGATAATCTCTGCGAACATAGTTCTAAACTCAGGGGTGCAGAGAGGAAGTGGCGCAAATCGAAAGATCCCATTATCAATTCCTCCTCTATTCCTTCTTTGCTAATATCTCTACTGCTAAAATGGCTACTATAGCATGCTTTTCAAAACTCTCTCCTTCTCAAACGTCCTTCATCAACCCTAACAGCTGACGATTTTGCCAAATTCATCATAAATAAAACAACCACTATGAGTGGCCAATTTACTAAACCACAAAGTGACACATGCATATCTTACCAGCCAACACACACATTATAGCCTGCTTCTTTTTCAGGTTTGCTGCCTTTGACACAGTTAACCACCAGACCTCCTGTCCTGACAGACTGGATGAAGGACCACCACCTTCAACTAAACCATGCAAAGACAAGGAGTTGCTTGTGGATCCCGGCCAACCCAACACTACACTACAACTTCTCCAGTCAGCTAGATTTTTTATCCATAACTCCATCAAGGGCAGCCAGGAACCTTGGAGTTGTGATTGATGATCAATTGAACTTCACAGACCACATTGCTAGAACTGCAGATTTGCCCTATACAACATTAAGAGGATCAGGCCCTTCCTTACAGAGCATGCTACACAACTCCTTGTCCATGCACTTGTTCTATCCAGACTGGACTATTGTAATGCTCTCCTGGCTGGTCTTCCAGCTTGCACTGTCAAACCTCTTTAACGTCTTTAACGAACCGAGAGCACACATCACTCCTCTCCTCGCAAAACTGCACTGGTTACCAGTTGCCGCTCGCATTAAATTCAAGTCACTGACTATGCCTACAGAACTAAAATAAAAAGTACACGTACTACGTTAGATTAAACTGGGAAGGGTCATAGCACTTGCATATTGTTGTCCAATTGTTAACTGCTTCTTTTGTTCTCATTTGTAAGTTGCTTTGGATAAAAGCGTCTGCTAAATGAATAAATGTAAATGCAAGTCATTTTCATTATTACAATCATCGTTTTGAGCAGAATGACTTACTTCAGCTCCACCCGTACTATTTTCAGCTGCTCCACCTCCTTGCGTTTAGGTCCTCCAATCACAGTGCAGCGTTCAACTGCTAAGTCTTCTGATTGGCTGCTGCTAGTGCTGGCTTTCTCTCTTTCTTCTTTCACCGCTATGCCTCCAGTACTCCCACGAGTCACCCTCTCTCGTTCTCTCTGCTCCTTCTCTTTTTCCTTGTCTTTTTCTTTCTCCTTTTCCTTATCCTTTTCTTTTTCCTCCTCTTTCACCGCAGTCTCCGCATCCGTACCTGGTTCAGTCTTAACCGCTGCACCTAAAGGGAAAATATATAATATATAAGTGCTAGACTGTCGCTTATATATAAAAAGTTAAGAAATGTAAACACAGCTGAAAATACAGAATTATATTAGACTCATATGCTTGCACACTGTCACCGACTACATATTTAAAATAATGTAGGCCCTTTTTTACTGGTGCAGATCAATTCCAGCGTTGATGGTCTTGACAAAAAAATCAGTAAGAGTTCCAGGTAGAACGTCACTGGTTGCCATTTTGTAATTACAATTACGACATGGCATGAACGCAGCACACGACCTCTGTTTTGGTTCAGGAGGAACGGTGGCTGAAAAGGTGGCTGCTGTTTGCCCAGTGACTACAAAGCTAGCTACGTTCATTCATCAACTGAAATCAGCATAGATTGGACGATTATTGGAATTTAAGAATCAATATTGATATGATCAGTGTCAAAATGAGAATCAATTAAAATCGACATCGATATTTTTCACCAATATTTTAAATTAGCTTTTATCTTTATATTTTCATTTTAAAGTATTAATTTTATTGTTTAGTCATTGTATTATTATTATTATTATTATTATATTTTAAATATGTCTATATAGATTTTTTATTAATTCAGTTTTAGTCATTTTATTACATCAACTTGTAATAGAAATGTTGCCTTATTAAACTTTTTTTTTTTAATTTCAGATTCTAAATTTCTGAGTTTATGTTTTAGTAGGGCTGTCAAATGATTAATCGCATCCAAAAAAAAAAAATGTGTTTATATGTGGGTGCACTGTGTATAATTTAATATATATATAAATATATATATATATATATATATACACACATATACACGCACACACACACTTGTATATATTTAAGAAATATTTTCATGTATATACTCATTATAGATTTATATATAATATAAATATTTTATAAATAAATAATATTTTTTTCTTAAATATACATGCATGTGTATTTATATATATATATATATATATATATATATATATATATATTATGTAAACACAAACTTTTATTTTGGATGCGATTAATCGTTTGACAGACCTAGTTTTTAGTTTTAGTTTACTTTAATAACCCTTTTGCTTGCGTTAGAGACATCATTTTCAATATATCGTGCAGCCCTACATAACAATATTCATATCGTCTGCCATGTCAAAATCTTATTTTGATCATTTAGAAAAGTAACAACAAACCTCACCCGAACAAGCCAAACAATTTGATGTATTACTCATATCCGTAACGGTGCAGGACGTAATACACACAGTAGTTCAATACATAGTTTAATACCTCAGCAAACACCCCCAATTAAAGATTAAAAACGCAGTGTGTACCAGTTGTGCTGGGTGTGGCGGAGCCGCTATCTGGTTCGGTCTTCACAGTGACGTCACCCGTCGGGGCGGGTGTTAAAGGGGAGGCGGTCTCTTCCTTCACATCCATCTCTGTGCTCGACTGTGATTGGACAGCAGCATTACCTTTGGCAACACGGAGCTATAAGACACAACAGAAACTTCAGCAACCACTTATTTTCTTAATGAGTAAATATTTGCTTCTAATACTTGTTTTATTTCAGAGGCAATAAGTTTGTGTTCTCGCCTGGCTGTGCTCTTGCTGAGACTCTCTCAGTCTGAGTTTATACTTGACCACCTCTCCCTTCATCTGCTGGTTATGATTCTGCAGCGTACTGATCAAATGTCTCATCTCACGGTTTATAGGACCTGAGAAAGAACGAGAAGGCACTATAGACTCACTTCAAAGGCTGATCTTAACAAAAAGACCAACATGAGCACATCATTATAAAGAGAGCAACGAATGTTACCTGCTTGTTCATTAGCAGCTAATGTCTGCTCAAACTCGATCCTGAGCATCTCGTACTCCTTGCGCACCTGTGCTAACGTGTCTTCCAACTGAATCACTTCAGTGCGGACCTTACGCTGCAAGGACACCTCGTCGTTCTGAAATAACACGCATAAATCATCAATCACACAGCCATCCCTCCTCAACATCATTTAATTCCCAGTTCATTCACATCATCCCCCCACGTACCTCCATGTGGTCCAGCTGGCGCAGGCGGGCGGTCCTGGTCGTGTTGAGCCGTGCTTTGGTCTCGTCCAGCTGCGATTTCAGCACCAGTGATTCGTTATAGAGCACAGAGAACTGAGACTGCAGACAGCGATACTCAGCGCTCTCTCTGGCCACCTCCTCAGCCCTGGACAACAACTCCAACTGTCAGAGAGAGAGAACCATGCACGTCCTGTTAGTCAATCTAAAGGGCCTTTCACACCGGGTAGATCTAGGAACTAGCCACCAGAGTGGTTCCCCGAGTACTAAGAATGTTTTCCTGGTTGCATTCTTGGCATTCTTCCTGGTTGCAAAATTATAGCAATATCTATCGGTTCATCCTACCTCATCGTAAATTCCTACTACGCGTTTCTGCTTCGCGTCTGTGCCAAATAAAATAATTCAATGTAATTTTACCAAAGATACTTATTAGGTGATGCAGGGTGATTTTACAGTGCAAAGTAACGTTACATAATCAGATCTGTGAAATAAACGGGTAGCGCTAGGATGATTTGGTAACGCTTCCTTTTACAGTACAGTACTTACAGTGTACTTACCTAGAAATTACTGGCTGGTAAGTACATGGAACAGGGGTAGGTTCAGGGTAAGTACTAGTTATTACCCAGGATTGTAGTTACTAAAATAAGTACATAGTATTTACATGGGTAACTGGACTGTAAAAGGAAGCGTTACCGATGATTTTACGGTGCAAAATATCTCATCAGATTGTCCTACCAGTATGAAATAAACGGGTAGGATGATTTTATAGTGCAAAATACCTCAGAAGATAATGTGCAAGCTTCAGTAAATCCCACCATTACTAAAAGGAGTGTTTTTCAGAGTATCTGTCTTCAAGTGTTACTTCAAGATTTATAGTGGGGTTTTAATCTTCCACTCCAAAGAGCTGAACAGTTGATTGCCTCTGAATATCAGATTGAATCAGGTATTGCCTGAACAGGAGATCTCACAATAAACCTCATATTAATCTAACAAGTTAATGGTGTGTGTGCTCTCGAGGGCTTTACCTTCATGTTATTGTTCTCCTGGTAAACGGTCTGCAGGTCCTGCTGGAGTTTCTGGAGCTCACTGAGCCGGTTCTCCGCCAGCTCCCTGTTCTCCTCCAACTCACTGTCCATCTCCTCAAACTAACAACAGATGAGAAAGGGTTTAATATTCAACATTTATAACAATATATTCTATAGCAAAACCATTTAGCACAAACCTGCCAATGTCATCAATATATGGTTGAGCAAGTATTAAAGATACACTACCATTCAAAGGTTTGGGGTGATTTTTTTTTTTTTTTTTTTTTTTAGCAAGGATGCATTAAATTGATAAATAGTATTATAATTTTACAAAAAAGAATCCTAAACAAAATGCATTACAGTTTCTCCAAAAATATGAAGCTACAACTGTTTTCAACATTGATAATAATAAGGAGTCATTTACCTTTCTTTTGTTGATTGTGATGGTTCCACATACACTGCTGGCTTCGCCACACACCTTATAACCTTTGCTGTTCACCTGGTTATGGTGGAAGAGCACACTATCAGGTCCGGCACAATGTAAAACAATAACAACACTATATCTTGGGTTTACCATCACAAATATCTGTAGAAGTCCGTATGTTTTGACATTTGACATTACATCTTGACATATCCCAGTGCCTTTTTTTAAATCCATTGTCATTTGCTATTATAGAGGTAAACCTTATCACATTACTACTGTTAACTGATATTAAAATGCTGGTAACTAAAGAAAGGCTGTATTATACACAGCAGTAGCCTAAATTGAAGACTAAAAAGTTTTTTGGCTATTTATTAAAGTTAATTTTGGCCCAGTTGACATTAGCAGAGAAGAAAGAATAACATGCGTTAATCAATCATACTCAAAAAGACAATGAACGTGTTTGAAATGAAAGTAGCAACAGAACTTTTCTTCTGTATTGTGGCATACATCTGAGTGTAATCAATTATTGAAAAAGATAAGCTTGTAGGGCGGGACTCAGTTCTCTGCATTGATTGTTGATTGGGCCGCACAGAGAACAGATGCGAAATGTGTGGGGAAATCCATTTGATAATACTTTCGAATGAGAAATTATAAGGGTGTCACGATTTAATTTTAAATAGAAATCGATCAAAATTAATTCACAATCTCGAACTTCGAATTAAAAAAAAAAAAAAAAAAAAAAAAAAATGGAACAGTCGTTGCTGCCAAGCCCCAATGTCACATCCGGTCACCTTGCCAAGTGGAAAAAACATGCGTGTTGAAGTGCTGCGAGTCTATGGTCAACCTCCTCTAACTTAGCTAGAGCCATTCAAAAGATAGCATGGCAACTGCAGATGCAAGAGACCCATCGACAGAACTTGAATCATTGAAGTCGCAGGTGTGGAAGTTTTTTGGATTACCAGTGTGTTATGTTGACAACGTTTCCGCTTCAAAAAAGCCACCGTTTGCAGACATCCCAAGTCTTGCTGAAGTGCCGGGAGTCTCCCGCATATTGATAGTGGCTCCCTGATGCACGCAAATTAGTTAAAATCTCCCAGAATCTAGAGTGAGCGAGCAAGAGCGAGCGTGCATGCCGAGACAGAAAAAACTGTGCTCCAAACCGTATTGTGCGCACGGCAGAGAGGGAGAGGCCGAGAGACCCTGCGTGTGTGCCTCACAAAGCGCATGTAAGACAGAGAGCATCCTGATTGGCCGATTGATAAAAATAGAGAATCAAATCGAACCGTGACCTTAGAATTGAAAATGTAATCAAATTGCGGATTTGGAGAATCGTGACACCCCTAACCACTATAGAGCTTTACAGGTTTCATAGAAAGAGAATGATTGTGTGTGCGGCAGTGAGCCAAATCAGTTGCGGAAAAAACAAATAGCACAATACCAGAGCCAAGAAAAATTGGTTTAAAAATTAAAAAAAAAAAAAAAAATTAGGTCTTTAAAAAAAAAAAACGTCGACTTTACCGGCCCCAATATACTCATTCCAAGAGGTTCTTTTTCGTTCTACGCTTAGGGGTAAAAAGAAGTTTGAAACACCTGTGTAGCAGTAAGACAATTAGCGTGTCACTATCAATTATAATTAAGAACTCCAAACAAACTTATTTTGTTCGAAATGATGCCACACCAGTTCTTTCTTTGATTGTACTTAAAGTATATCAGGGCCTTAAAATGCCAAGTAGTGTCCATTTTGATTTCATGTTGACTGTGGTGCAAATACCACTTACCCTTTCTAGCACCTCTGCGAGGTGTGTGTTGAGGCGATTCTCCCTCCGTCTGATTTTCTCCATGTCCCACTGCAGCTCCTCAATAAGACCCTGCAGCTCACTGATCCTGTTATCAGCACGATTAGCCGCGCGACCCAAAGAACGAGACTAAACACACATACACATACATTAAGAGCAATACGGCAACGTTAACAGATGAACATGCCAACAAATCAACCACCAACCTCACTGGTCATGTGGCTATGCTTCTGCTGGAGACTGTTGGTCAGTTGGCGGAGACGTTCATTCTCATTGGTCAGGAGGGTGTTGAGGCGGACAGCGGCGTCCCAGAGACTGCCACCTGAAGGAAATCACATGAATAAACACATTAAATACAGACTGTATAAATAAATAGTTTGTTTTTAATTCATTTGATGGATTGATCAACAAGAGATGTTGAGAAGCGTAGAGTTGGTCTCACCTGTTCCAGACTCCACATCCTTCTTCAGTTGATCAACCGTGTTCTTCAGGTTCTCGTAGATTTCCACCACACGACTGGCCTGTTTGCAGCTGGACTCCACTCGCTCCTTCAACTCTGTGTCGATCTCCTCGCTGCTGCTGCTGGCCAGCGTGGCCAGAAAAGAGCTCACTCCCTCCCCCTGTTGACCTGTGTGAAACATTACAAGAGGAACAGGTTTCCATCAAGACTAGACCCTCAGAAAAGACAGATCTGGCCTTCAAAGAACAGAGAAAATGGGGAATAAAATTCAAACACCATGAAAGTTGCTGTTATAGTGTAATGATCACCATGAAATCATTAGCCACCATGAAATTCTTGTTTTTTTATGGAATATTGTACTATTTATTAGAAATGTAATTATTTATCTGTGATTTTTTTTTTTTTTTAAATGAAGGTGTCCTTGTAATCTTTAATCAAAATAACTTCGCCTCCCTCTCTTCTCTGATGATGTGTCTACTGGCGTGAGGGCGGGTCAACCTGTCACTCACATCAGATCCACCAATAGCAAACCACAACCATCCAATCAATTCCCCATTGACAAAATCAAGTCCCACCCTACATCTGTTCTGGTTTGAAAAGCCGCTTCACTCGGACATACATGCATCACAATAGGGAAGAAAAGACTATTTGAATTTCTGTTGTCATCCCGACTTAAATATTTTTTTAAATGGACTGTGGTCTTGTCTGAAGCCACAAGACTAAACTTTAGCTGTTGATACCCTAAGCAAAAAGAACAAGAATGAAATGATGCATCAAAATGATTATTTTTTTTGCAAAACCAAAAATAAAAACCAAGAGGGAAGATAAAGTCTTTTTTTAAAAATCAATTACTACATTTATTGGTTCTCATTTAATAACGCTGCAATTAATTTAAATTGCACTTGATAAATTACATAAATAAAATATACTTTTTTATTTTAAGAATACAGCTTCAAGTTTTCAAGATGAGGAAGACATTCAGAGCAGCAAATTAAATTTAAATTCAAGTCAAGCTTGCGGATTCAACAAGGAAGAGTAGAGGCACTAGAGTAGAGGTCGAACATCACATTTTGGCCTATTACAGAGTTGCAATAATTCTCAGCACGTGGTAAATTTGTTTTTAGTATTAAATATATTTAAGAAAATGATATTAGTGTGCCTAAAGGGGCTTGCACATCTAACAGGAAGCGCAGCACCAACACATCTATACGCAGCGGCCAGCAATGGCTCAGGACACAGAGCGCCATTTACAGTTTTATATTACATTTACGTTATATTTGTCTCAAATCATCATAAATACTGATTTCACCCTGTGCTGCAATTTACATTTAGTTTTACATTCATTTTCAGAAATCAGCTGATTCTGTAATTTATACCCATATATATATTATATTTAGACAGTTGATGGACCCCATTACACATGAATACTATTAAAGTCAATGGGGTTTTGGTTACCGCCATTGTTGTTCAACAAAAGAAAGAAACTCATCCAGGTTTGGAACAACTTGAGGGTGAGTAAATGATGGCAGATTTTTCTTTTTTGGGGGGAAATGTTGTACCTCTGTCTTTTGCACGCTCCTGGTTCGAGTCTCCATCTGGTTCTGGTGTTCCAGGTTTTAAGCTCCGGCCTTCGGGCGGTTGGCTTTCCACAGGCTCACTCCCCGATTGGTCATAGCGATGAACAATTAATCGCACATTTTCATCAAACTGAAAAAGTAGGGTGGAACAAAAATCAGGAATAAAAAAAATGGTAGAGATTGAGAGAAATATAATATAGGCTGAAAATAAAACCCAAAAAACTTTACCTGGTTCCAGTATCTGTTTAGAATCAACAAACTTGCATCATCTGTCGCCTGACGAGTCTCCAATCTCTCAACTCTCTCTCTCAGTTCATCCTCAATCACCTACATCAACATAGAAGGAAGAGTCCATGTTTGCATGTACACATGTGTCCCACTTTTCAGTAGGAAATGGAATGTAATTGTAATTGTAATGATGATGTAAAACTCTGTTCAATGTTTTTTGTAAATAATGAAAGGGTTGTATATACGAGTTATGAATCTACCTGTCTTTGGTCTAGGGATTCTCCCAACTTCCTGTTTTTGATCTGCAGGGCTTTTATATCTTGTTCTTCCTGCAAGAACAAAAGTGGGGACCAAGAATCAGGAGTCAGAAGTTAACACTGGCACGCATTCACAACAGTTTCAAGACAAACAATTAAGTCAGGAGTGCAACCAACCTACCTAAATATTAAATATAAGACACACACACACACATATACATATATATATATATATATTGCTCAAATGATTTCCACAAAAAGAGCCTCTCACCAGGTTGGATCCTCCTCCAAGTTTGATGACGGTTTCCACAGCAGTGCTTCCTCCTGACCCAGTGCTCATTCCCTCTCCATCCTCACCTCCCTTCTTCTTCTCTGGAGGAGCACCGAGGAGGGCAGAGCTACTGGGATCACTGGGGCGCTTCTGACCGGACATCACGCACCTCACTGTGAAAAATACACCATTAGAGTCCATACACAGTCAGAAACCACAAAAGCACTTATGGAAAAGTACTTATGGGGGAATTATAACAAACAATAAATAATCTATGAAAAGAGTCAAGGAATTGGGAGAATAAATGTTCAAAGACTTAAATTATGCTTCTAAACATCAGGCTAATAAACCAATAATGATGTATAATATTACTATTGCTGTTGTCATTATTTCTAGTATATATACAATACATGTTGTATAAGAATTATAATGGTAGTTTCTAATCATTATCATCATAACGATATTAGTAGTATTATTTATGATTTTATTAAATGTTTATTAATGTATTATGCTAACATTTAAATATGCCTAATAAAGAGGTATCAGCACATTTAAGAAGTAATAATAATGTTTTAATTGTTCTTAGAAATATTAGTACTAAAGTAGCGCTAAACTTTACATCAAACTGTACTACTCTTCAGTATTTTAGCATGGTGAATAACTTACACTGCTACTAATGGTAAAATATGACAACATAAGTTAGCATTTAAAAAAAAAATATCGTGGTTCTCATTCATATACTCTAACGTTATGTGTATTGACATGGTACTCCGTGATATTTCAGCCGATACAATGATACTTTATTGTTAGAGTACATAATAACACACAGGCGTAACCGTCATTAATATATAATAGGCAGTTACACAATTATAAGCAAATATATTTATTGTTAAACTGCGGCGATTCAGTGTAATCCCGAGCACAACTGATCTAAGAAAGCACTGGTACACTCTCGCGCTAAAAACGCAATGTGCATTATATAATAACACTCTAACTATGTTTTTGTTCAATTCTTACCTAATTTTGTTTGTTATTGATTGTGAAATGGTTTTGTGGATGTAGCTGTTGCGCTTCATCCAGCGGCCGAAACACCTCCCGGAAACAGCGCCGCTTCTCTTCTTCTACCGGCGCTGAGCTGACGGAGTCTGCAGAACTGCAGCGCCACCTCGTGGTGGAAGGACCGTTTCAGGTCTGTGTCTCCTATCCCTGGGATTATCAACTATACAACACAATTTAAAGGAATAGTTCGCTTAAAAATGAAAATTCTGTCATTATTTACTCACCCCGAAGTAGTTTCAACCTGTATGCGTGTATTTCTCCTGCTGAACACAAAAGAATATACTTTCAAGAATGTTGGTAACCAAACAGTTGATGGACACCATTAACTTCCATGGTATTTTTTCCCTACTATGTAAGTCAATGGGGTCAATCAAATGCCTGATTTCCCACATTCATAAAAATATCTTCTTTTGTGTTCAGCAGAAGAAACTCATACAGGTTTGAAACAACTTGAGGGTGAGTAAATTATGACAGAATTTTAATTTTAGGTGAACTGTCCCTTTAACGGTTGGTTGATTCTATGGTCTTTATTTGATTGATGCATTCATTTTTGGGCACACAAAAGATTAAACAAGAAGAGACATGTCTTATTTAGCATAATATTACAAGATATTCAAGCAGAGTCAATAGTTTTGGGATTCCACAAGAATGCGCAAATACCGTCTTCAAGTAATAATAATTGAAAAAAAAGATAATTAGATATTATTGAAATGCAAAACAACATTAAGGTTTCTGTGAGGATCCTTACACCATTATTTGTCACTGCAATTGTGTCACACTCTGTGCATGAACTATGATGACTATTTGGACTCTGTCCTTGCATGCATTTCAGACTCTTGGATTTGAATTCAGAGTTCATGTTGTGAAATCCCTAGATTTGTTTCCCCTTGTTTTTTTGCCTGGTCATTTGTGCACCTCTTTGTCTTCATTATGCTGCAAGTTTATCACTGGCATTGCTCCTGGAACCCTTTCATTGGATGTCTTGTCTGTTTGCCAAAGTGATTTCATCAACTGCTCTTGATGTAATTCTCTGTTTGAATGTCACAACAATCAGACAACTTTGTTATCCACACACATTCAGCAAACACACACACACACACACACACACACACACACACACACGTTGGGTTTTCATGTTTTATGGGGACGGACTCTCCACAGATGGAATGGACTTGTACAAACTGCATATTTTATCCCCTAAACCTACCCATCACAGAAATAAATAACACATTTTTACCTTTCCAAAACATAAAAAAGGATAGGTTATGTATTTAAAATATGGTCAAGTTTGTGGGGGCAGTTTTTGTCCAGGCCACACACACACACAAAGTAGCCTAACTATTTGAGTAGCCTGGCATTTTTAGTATTTTATGTTTAGTGTATTTTTAAGGTGCCAACTGAGCACATTTCTCTTACAAAGAAATGTTAGTGAAAGTATGTTAACACTAACAGCATGCGTTTTATTTTTATTTAGTGTTTATTTAGTCCCAGGCTCCTCATCCAAACACCCACACAACGGTCTTCTGGACCTTAAAAAGCATTTCATTTTGCAGAAGGTCGACATGTTTTCTTTCATATGCTCTCTTTTATGTAATATCACATAGCACAATGCCTTTTCCAGATATTTAGTATACAACAAAAAGTGTGACTTAATAGAAAGGTTGCAAAGTGAACATGCTTGAGAAGGACAATGCGGAAACTGAAGAACCTGAAAATCAACTTTAACTTAAAACTCACGTTTCACAACCCTGTGCCTCACAGTTCATCCATGGTTTTCCAAATATTTTGCGAATTAATTTAAAATATGTGTTACACTAAGTGCAAGGATGGATGTAGCCAGGCCTATTATGGACATTTTGGAGTTAAAAGCCTTCTTCCAAAGTCCACATAAGCAGATATTTTCACACACCCGTCCAATCCTCCAGCCAATGGCGTCCCCGGAGTCTAAGCACGCCCGTTCGCATCACTCCAGCCCGGCCTCTGCGCTCGCCTCACATAAATACTCACTTGTCCCAATCGCTCGGTCCCGATCCATTCAGATCCATCGTCGTCAGTGAGGAGAGGCCACTCCATCCATTCACACACTAGTGCAACTTACCTGCAGACCTGTCAAGTAAGCGACTTTTAAACTCTTTATATTGTCACTGCATCTTGCGAAAATAGTATTAATAATAATTTCATCAAGTATATTATTATGTTGTTGCCTTCCTTGTTTGGATGTGTATACGTATACGTAACATAATCGTACGTTTTGAAACGTCAACATGCAGTTGTTCTCAAACTGCAGGTGTGTTATGCAATACTGTCACTACATATGTAGGTTCTGCTCTTTAATTTATGTCATGAATCACATTAGCAATTTCATTGTTTGGTTTGACAGCGCAAAATGATCTATATTGAATCAACGTAGACAATGCATTTTGCAATATTTTCGTGTACTGCGAAAAAGGAAGGCAATTCATAACTTGAATATACACAGCGTGTAAATAAAAACAGTATTGTACAGTTGTTAATGATATTGCGCGAATGTGTGAAACTTTTTGCACATAATCGCAAAGAAAACTGCTAAATCTTCAAGTCTAGTGTGAACCCTGGACTTGTTTGTTCAGTGGGAGGAGCCTGTGTGTTCCTCTCTGGACTAAAGTTCAACAGTCAGGCCAAATATTTACAGATAAGAGTGAATAACCCAGTGAGCCGAATAAGAGAAGTTCTGTAAATTACAGGTTTTAGTATTTTAGCTAATAATTGTACATCTGCTCCTCTTGCCAGGATGACGCATCAGTTTCCAGCTCTCTCTACGGAGCAGAAGAAGGAGCTTAGCACAATCGCCCAGCGCATTGTGGCACCTGGAAAAGGCATCTTGGCTGCAGATGAGTCCACAGGTAGGAATGTGTGGCGTACTGCGTTGGATAGAGTACCACCTTTATGCAAAATGACTTAAAGGAGTAGTTTGCTGATAATTTACTCACCCCCATGTCATCCAAGATGTCCATTTCATTCTTTCTTTAGTCGAAAAGAAATTAAGGTTTTTGATGAAAACATTCCAGGATTTTCTCCATATAATGGACTTCAATGGGAACCAAACGGTTCAAGGTCCAAGTGAGAGTTTCAGTGCAGCTTCAAAGGGCTTTAAACGACACCAGACGATGAATAAGCGTCTTAATTGATCAACAACAAATTATAAATGTGCTTCAACTGTCACTATAATTGGTTATTAACAGTGTTATGCATGAAGATGTAGTGATAATGAAATGTATCCCTCTCCAGATGTTCTTAGATGTTTGTTTCATATTCTAGGCACCATGGGAAACCGTTTTCAGAAGATAAAAGTGGAGAACACCGAAGAGAACCGTCGTAGCTATCGCGACCTCCTCTTCTCTGTAGACGATTCTATCTCTGAAAATATTGGTGGTGTCATCTTTTTCCATGAAACAATGTACCAGAAATCAGACAAAGGAGTTCTGTTTCCAAAAGTCATCAAGGACAAGGGCATCGTAGTTGGCATCAAGGTGAGGTTTCGGTGCTTTTTCTGAAGATATTTGCCAAAACATAGTTACAGGGTCTTCTCATTAATCTTGACAGTAATGTTATGAATGAAAATTTTGTGTTTGTGTTCATAAAGGTGGACAAAGGCACAGCAGGCCTGGGTGGAACAAATGGAGAGACAACCACACAGGGTAACTTTCTTACTGAAATACTTCTTAACATGACAGTTATCTATCCCGACTAACTGTCTTTGCCTGATCGGTTTCACTCAGGATTGGATGGTCTGTCTGAACGCTGTGCCCAGTACAAGAAGGATGGTGCTGACTTTGCCAAGTGGCGTTGTGTACTTAAGATCTCTGACAGCTGCCCCTCTGCTCTCGCAATAGCTGAAAACGCTAACGTTCTTGCCAGATATGCCAGCATTTGCCAACAGGTATGTCTTAACAGAATTTGGCTGGCTCATGGAATCCTGTTTATTAAACAGCCTTTAAATGGCTCCTCTGAACAGTACTATTCATTTTGTTTCCAAACTGTCTATAAGATCTTTTCTTCTGATTAATTCTTCCTCAATTCCTTTAGAATGGCTTGGTTCCCATTGTAGAGCCCGAGATCCTCCCAGACGGAGATCATGATCTGCAACGGTGCCAGTACGCCACTGAGAAGGTAAGTTTCCTTCCAGAATAAACAAGGATGGTTCATCTAAAAAAATGAAAGTTCTGTCATTAATTACTCACCCTCATGTCGTTCCTAACCATCTTTGGAACACAATTTAAGATATTTTTGATGAAATCCGAGAGGTTTCTGAACCACCCATAGGCTGCAACGTCACTGCAACTTTCAAGGCCCAGAAAGTTAGTAAAGACATTGTTAAAATAGTCCATGTGACTTTCACTTAAAAAAAAAAACCTTTTGCTGATAATTTACTCACTGCCATGTCATCCAAGATGTCCTTGTCATTCTTTCTTCAGTCGAAAAAGAAATTAAGGTTTTTGATGAAAACGTTCCAGGATTTTTCTCCATATACAGTAATGCACTTCATTGGGAACAAAACGGTTCAAGGTCCAAAAGACACTTTCAGTACAAACTGCAAGCTGTTCAAAGGGTTTTGAATAAGGGTCTTATCAAGCGAAACGATCGGCCGTTTCAAAAATAAATAAAAAAGTTTAAGTTTTATAAGCACAAATGCTCGCCTTGCTCTGTTCTGTGATGCGAGTTCGTGACTCTCCTGTTCAAACTCGTTCATCAAAATGAACAAATCTTTTTTCGAGTCATTTCGTACGTTGAATGAACCAAATGACTCGAAAAAAGATTCGTTCATTTTGATGAACGAGTTCGAAAAATTTCTTTTTGACTGAAGAAAGAATGACATGGACATCTTGGATGACATGTGTGTGTGTAAATGATCAGCAAAAGTTTTTTAAAAGTGAAGTAGTCCTTTAATGTTATGAAGTGACCAGAATACTTCTTGTGAAAAAAATTCAAATAACAACTTTATTCAACAATCTCTTCTCTTCCACGTAAATCCACAAAGTTAGCCAATAGTTAGCATTCTGATGTAGAACCAGGAAGCGCTGCACTGTGTTTACTTCATGAATAGCGTAGCAGAATGACGTGGAAGAGAAGAGATTGTTGAATAAAGTCGTTATTTTTGCCGTTGGGTGGTTCAGAAACCTCTCGGATTTTATCAAAAATATCTTAATTTGTTTTCCAAAGATGAACGAAGGTCTTGCGTATTTGGAATGACATGAGGGTGAGTAATTAATGGCAGAATTTTTGGGTGAACTAACCCTTTAAAGCAGAGCAATTCCAAATTATCCATTAAAAATAACTCTCAACAAATTGCTACCAAGGTCCTGGCGGCTGTGTACAAGGCCCTCTCTGACCACCACGTGTATCTGGAGGGAACTCTGCTCAAACCAAACATGGTCACTGCTGGACACTCCTGCACCAAGAAGTACACCCCTCTGGAGGTTGCCATGGCAACAGTCACTGCTCTCAGACGCACCGTCCCAGCTGCTGTGCCAGGTATGCCAGTCCTCGTCCCAGTCACTAGAGGAAGGCCTCCATTTAAGTGCTCTTCAAACGTACAACATCTCTCTTCTGGTTCTCAGGCATCTGCTTCCTCTCTGGTGGCCAAAGTGAGGAGGAGGCCTCTGTGAATCTGAATGCCATGAACCAGCTTCCCCTGCACAGACCCTGGAAGCTGAGCTTCTCTTATGGCCGTGCTCTCCAGGCCTCGGCTCTTTCTGCATGGAAGGGACAGGCAGCGAACAAGAAGGCTGGACAGGATGCTTTCGTCACACGTGCCAAGGTAACCAATGTCAAACTTAAAATACTGCGTGTGGGCAATATGCTTCAATGTGTTGTCAGTTTATAGGCCTACCATATTAAATGAAGCAGTCCATCTTGATTATTTTTTTTTTTGTTTCCTTTTCAGATCAATAGTCTTGCATCAAAAGGCGAATACAAGCCCTCAGGCCAGGCTGACCAATCATCCCAACAGTCCCTCTTTACCGCCAGCTATGTCTACTAAACTCAACAACAAACAACAGCAACTTATTATGGACGTTACAAAATGTACATGCATGGACTGTTCTGTGATTTATCAATAAAATAACTATGAAACAAACGTTCTAGGATATATTTCTTAGTAAATAAAACCCACAGATTCAATATTAGTAGAGACACTGCCAGTCTCTCCTCACTCACTAATGCCTGGTTCAGATTACATGATTTTTGCCCGATTTTGGCACAATCCGTTTGACATAGGGTGTCGTGGGGATTCGTGTCATCGTGGGCGACAACCTACGTCACGTCTGTGATGCTTCACGACATAAAGACTAGCATGTTTAATTTTTTTAATGGTCGTCCACGACGGTTTAGTCACATGTATGAGGTTGACCAATAGAAGCACAGAAGCTTTTCGTACACAACTTTCAAAAATGGCGAAACGAAAGAGAGACGATGGTGCTAACGTTCAAACTAAACGTAAAAATATATAAGAAAATAATATTTTACCTCAAGTTCTCTTTGGAGGATTGATAGCCCATACTGTCCGCTTAGAGCAATCCAGGAATGTGTCCATTGTCGGGTTTTCTTTCTTTTTTTACTTTTTTCTGAACACAGGACAGCACATAAAACACTCACCGCTTCATCCATTGTTTGTTTACGTTCGTTTCCGGAAGTCACTCGCTACTAGTTTCGCCTTCTCGAGCATGCGATGACTGGTCAGGAAGCAACGTGTAGTCTGACGTGTCTTGTCGACGACACGACAAGATTTTAGGAGTCAAAATCGCGTAATCTGACACAGTGACTATCAAGGTTACAATCATTTACGAAAAAACGAAAACTAGATGGGGAAAAAACATTGTCGTTAACTGAAATAAAAATAAAAACGAGCCATTACAAAAAAAAAAACTATAACTAACTAAAACTGTAATGTGTGTTTGCAAAACTAACTAAAATAAAATAAAATTATAGAGCAAACGTCCTTAGTTTTCGTCTTTGTCAATGTCTTTCATTTTAACGTTATTTAAAACATGCATGTAAAGCTGTGGGATTTTTATATAGAAGAATGTAGATTGTTGGTACGGTAAAGGAATTTCACATTGTATGCTACATTTTATGTACTGGTTTTAATGTTGAATAGATATTTCTAAAATTGTATGATGTTTTTGTTGAGTTGTTATTATTACACAATTCTTTTTCTGACCTTTTTCAACCTTACCCCTGACAAATAACCCAAACTACAAAAAAAGACTAAAACTAACACTAAAACTAATAAAAACTAAACTTAAACAAAGCATTTTCAAAAAATGGAAACTAAACTAAACTAGTAAACCCACTTTTAAAACTAATTAAAACTAAACTGAATTTGAAAACAAAAATTCAAAACGAAATAAAAATAAAAACTAATAAAAAATGCAAAGCTATAATAACCTTGGTGACTATCGTAACATACAAAAAAATGTGTAATCTAAGCCAGGCATAATGCATTCATATAAATGTAATCTTTACTTTGCTACTTTTTATCTGGTTTAGAACGAACAGAAATCTGTGAGAAATACAACGGCCTAAAGACAAAAGAACTGTTAAAAAATAAGCTGTTATGTAGGAGCAATAGTTTTGTGGGCAGCGCTGCCTGTGTCATTCGCCATTCCTGTGTACAACTTCATTTGCTTATTCATTAATGACGTCATCAGCGACTAGTCAATGTCGACTCGAATATCGACTTTAAAATGATAGTCCTTCAACCCCTACTGACAACACATGAATGTGTACACTTGTTAATGGTCCTAAAAAGAATGTTCTACCAAAAATGACTCAAACAGACCCTGGATTAGTTTCAGTTAATTAATTTAATCAATTATATATTTTAATTGAGTTGGTTTATTGTGTAAACATTAAGTGGGGGAGTTTATTTTAGTTAACGGTTTTGTAGTGATCTACTTTGTCAAGGCCTTTGCATTTGATGTCACCTGGTGTGTCTGACTCCTTCACCACAGACTGAAAAGAGATGCTGAAGGGTGAGTTTCAAATAGGAAGGTTGAAGAGCACCAAAATGTCATGCAGGTTATTCTTTCTTGCGTCATCTGCTGCTGTTCTCCCCCAAATATCAGGAATCTGATAGGGAAAAGACAAATACAGGTTGATGGTTATGGCTTATGCTGTCTTTGGGCCATTTGGACCTGAAATTATTTGTTTTCATCTTTCATTTGGGAGAGGTCCAAGACCTTGGAAATTGGAATTCATACACAAAAAAATGTTGACTGGATTCGAGGAGTTTGTGATTGTAATAAAAATAGCATTCCCTTTCCTCGCGTCAATTTGACCCGCATAGGAATGAATAGGAAAAATTGGGATTTGTCCAAAAAACAAAAACAATCTGGCATAGGCCTAATCCAGAACACACATAAGCATGAGACATAGAACAAACCAAACAGACGGAGAACAATAACATAAATAGAAGCACAATACTCTTACTGAAATATGCATATTGCTAAAATATTTGTTGTTGGACTGTTATGAAAAAAAGAAAAGAAAAACAGAGAACACCAAGATATATAACGTTTCCATATATCACCATGTGATAAAAATGCTTCAACTTTCCCAAAATATTATTTTATAATGTCTAAATCGAGTATTTTGTATTTAAGTTGAAACAATGTGAAAAAATGTGCATAATTTATATTAATAAATTAAATCATTGATAAAATCTAGTAATGTAGAGGTAAAAAAAAAATCCATTCAAATAATAGAAAAAATATTATCAAAATGAAATGACATAAGCTTTCTGGACCAAAATTGTATTAAAGGGGTGGTAAACATTTTTTTCAAAGGCTTGAATATGTTTGTGGAGTGTACTGTAACAACTCTTCTCCAAAGCAATATAAAATGGCCTCGCCCCCCTTATTTAGTCATTTAATATTCTCAAAGGAGGGGTTTATGGAAATATTGGGGTTAGTGATGTCAGCAACCCAGGAGGAATGTCGTGTAGTCCCTACCGGCCATTTGCTGTAGTCCTTAAAAAACGGGGGTTTTTTTAAAGCAAATATCTCCCTTTGCGAGGGAGTTAAAAAAATCGAGTTCAAAAACTTTGAGCGTTGTAACTTTGCAGATGTTGTTTTAAGCTCAAACATCAACATTTCACATCAACTACAATTAGAAAAGTGAAATCGTGTTTTACCACCCCTTTAAGAATAATTTTAGGTCCTCGGGTCATTTACAGGAGTGCTGCAGCTGCACGAGGAGACCATAAGGGTTCAATATTTGAATTGCTAGAGTGCCACCAATCAGAAAAGTAAAAAAAAAAAAAACATAAATTCATAATGTTCAGTATACTGTACATATTAACAAATGTACTTTTATTATACCTCTGGGGTCGCGCCATGTTGAAGAAGTTTGGACACCATGAGCTTGTTCCTCTTCTCCACGGCTGCATGTAAAGCAGTCTGTCCATTGTAATCACACTGGTTCATGTTTGTACCAGCTAAGAACCATGCATGCACAAGCCGATAGTCTTTAGCCCAAACCGCCCTAAATTAGAGAGGACAGTTGAATGAAAATGTCCACAACAGACAGACTGCCAAGTTAATTGTTGTTTGAAAGACTGACTTGATAAGATCCATCCCGATTCGCAGAGGATTTTGAGTTACTGTGGCTCCGCGCTGTATCAAAATCTTGATCATGCCAAAGTGCCTGGCATATGTAAGGCAATGGTGTAAAAAATGAAATGTAGGTAAATTAAATCATTTAAACTGGTGAAAACCACTTACTTGTTTTTTATGGCAAGATGCAGAGGTGTGTAACCAAAGCGGGTAGTCGCTTGGCATGTTGCTCCAATAGACAGTAAATGAATTGCCATTTTAATGTTCCCCGTTTCACAGGCGAAGTGCAGGGCAGTGTATCCATCATAGTTTCCAGCATCTTCCTTCATCTAAAGAGATAAAGCATGGATTAAGAATTATATTAATGGTCATATGAAAGAGAAGAAGCTAACTTAATAGTCTAATGCACTCTACATCTTACATGCTTGAGAATCTCCTGTAAAGATATAAAGTCGTTGTTCTCCACGCATCTGCAGGCAAAAGATGGCATCAGCATTCGGTGAATTGACTCGACGTCCTGGGGAGAAAAAAAAAACATTTAAGTTAATCGGATGTTACGTCACTTCATTCATCTAAGACTTATTGATTTATCTCAGTAAACGAATAAAAACACAGGATGGCAAAAGTGTAAGCTCGCTCACGTCAGGCGTCTTGTCTTTAAGCCAGGAGAGTTTTAGCACCTTGCCCATGTTGTGGAGGAACTGCCGGTTTCGCAGTTTAGTTTCCAATTTCGATAACGGAAGAAATAACGGATCATACGGTTCCACTTCTGGCTCCTCAACTAGTAAAGTTATACGTCAAAATAAGCTTTAGTTTAAACATATTTTAATAGATAACAACATGACTTTTACATGGTTTCTATTTTTATATTCAAAATTGTGATATAAATATTTACTTACAATACATGTTTGAAGGTATTTTTTATCTTGCTCAGCTTTGGTGAAGTTAAATTACCGTTAGATTCCGAATCTTGCCACGCGCGGGTTTAGTTGCGCATGCGTCAGTGTCCTGAGACACCGCGCTTAGGACTGCACATGCGCAAGATATAGGCTATAGGCTATATATATATATATATATATATATATATATATATATATATATATATATATATATATATATATATATATATATGATCCAAATGTCTAGCCACTAATATGATACTATTCTAAATAGCTTAAGAGCTCTACTATACAATAGAAAAGAAAGAATTAAACACAGATGACTCTTCCATAAACACACAATGAAACCACATTTTTCAAGGCTCTGTCAAACTGGCACATTTAAAACACATTCAGTTGTTATTTAAGTGTAGGCCTTATAAATGAAATACATTTAACAACATAAACAACGTTATAAACAACAACAATAATATAAACATCACTTTTTTAAGAAGGGGTGCAGGTACAGCAGACCCCCTCCCCTATATGTGTATGAGACTATCCCCAATGTGTATGAGCCATAGGATTTATACTGGATACATCCCAGTCCCCCTGAAGCCAGCTTGGGCAGTCTGGACTGTGCCTATATTATCGCAAGCAAGCTCAATAAGTAGTTTAACAGTCTTTGTTTAAATATATAACTAACTAAATTTATGAGGGACATATAAAATGGGAACTCAATTCCTCAAGAATGACTTGAATGGCTGTTCCAGTTTGCCAGTAA
This sequence comes from Pimephales promelas, assembly GCF_988280905.1. Taxonomy (NCBI): domain Eukaryota; kingdom Metazoa; phylum Chordata; class Actinopteri; order Cypriniformes; family Leuciscidae; genus Pimephales; species Pimephales promelas. The sequence continues at coordinate 14,398,683 of NC_142777.1, forward strand.
TACCCTAATACCCTGTCCCAGTTTAACAATATGCTATTCGCAAACTGGGACAGTGCCAAAATCGCATAAAAAACCCCAAGAAGATTAATATGAATGTGATATTTAGAAATTCTGATTCTCCATTACATCCCATAACAAAATATATAACAATTACAAATGATTCATGATTTTTTTTTTCATTTTTATAACCTTAACAAGTCATTTTACCATATATATATATATATATATATATATATATATATATATATATATATATATATATATACAGTATATATATATATATATATATATATATATATATATATACATGTCTTTATGTTAGAGCCATTCTTTACAGGATTGGTACAAACTGTTCTGTTAGTGTTAATCATGACTACTTTTGTCATCTATGAAAATGATCTAAATTACTCTCTGGATTTGTAAGTGCATTTATGTATGTAATTAAGGGTATTTATGGACAGCCATCTGGTGTGCCAACAAATGAAAGTAAAAAAAAAAAAAAAAAAAAAAAAATTTGCATATTTTTCTTCTTCTTCGTAAAAAAGATCAGACTAATTATGACAACATGTTCCCTATTTATATATATATATATATTTTTTCTTTTTACTGTATTTCTAGTACAATTTCTTATATGTGAAAAATAATATCTGTACTCTTTGACCTTATTGCGAACCTTCGTTTTCCCCAATTTTGAGTTCAACCTAGTTTAGACAATGACAATATATAATCAAATCAATCTTTATTGGCAATTCGACACGAACAACCCATCTACCCTACCAAAATACACATGCATGCGCAGTTTCTAAACAAGTCTTTCCACAATTACAGTTAAACACATACTTGGAGAGTTATTTCCAATAGGAAGGGATGTTGGTGCACATTAAAGTGAAACTAACACCAGAGGGCCTTTCATTGACAGCCCCCCCTCCATTGGTTACCTGCTGTTGATCCTGTGAAACCTGAGACTTTCTGGGGTTGCGTGCATGGGGAACATCATCAAAACCTTCATTTACCAATATCCTGCTTTGCAAATTGTGCTCAAAAAGACTGTATATACATACATTACAATGAATTTGGAAATTCTAATCTAAGACAAATGTAAAACTAGCCTACATATTTGAAAAGATCCATATTAATTAGTTTCGCAGCAGAAGAAACCTCACATAAGAACTTCACATCACAAAATGAGGGTATTATTCAAGGATGGCCCCAAAAACTTCTGTCTATGTAATAAACTGTGCAAGATTTGGATCTACCCTGAAAAAAAAGAAAAAAAAAATCCTTTAGTTCAAAAATCGGCACTAAATTCAGCATGAAGTTAAAGGAGTAGTTCACTTAAAAAAAAAAAAAACTTTTGCTTATAATTTACTCACCCCCATGTCATCCAAGATATCCATGTCACTCTTTCTTCAGTCGAAAAGAAATTAAGATTTTTGATGAAAACATTCCAGGATTTTCTCCATATAATGCACTTTACTGGGAACCAAACGGTTCAAGGTCCAAAAGACAGTTTCAGTGCAGCTTCAAAGGGCTTTAAACGACACCAGATGATGAATAAGGGTCTTATTGAGCGAAAAGATCGCTCATTTAAAAAAGAAATACAAAAGTTTAAGTTTTATAACCACAAATGCTCGCCTTGCTCTGTTCTGTGATGCACGTTCGTGACTCTCCAATTCGAACTTGATCAAAATGAATGAAAATTGGTTCATTCAAAGAACGAAATGAACGAATTGACTCGGAAAAAGATTTGTTCATTTTGATGAACGACTTCAAACAGGAGAGTCACGAATTTGAGCTTGTAAAACTTAAACTTTGTTATTTATTTATTAAATGAGCGATCGTTTCGCTTGATAAAACCCTTATTCATCGTCTGGAATCGTTTAAAGCCCTTTGAACAGTTTGCACTGAAACTGTCTTTTGGACCTTGAACCGTTTGGTTCCCATTGAAGTCCATTATATGGAGAAAATCCTGGAATGTTTTCATCAAAACCTTAATTTCTTTTCGACTGAAGAAAGAAAGACATGGATATCTTGGATGACATGGGGGTGAGTAAATTATCAGCAAAAGTTTTTTTTAAAGTGAACAACTCCTTTAACATTAGTTAATAATAAAAACCAAAAACACTCCTCCAAATGTAAGCATTTCCATAAGAATTCAATCTTGCAGATTTATTTGATGAATGATAGATAAGTCCATACAGTATGTACTGTATAAACTAATGTGATTCTTTAACAAAAGCCTGACACCAAAGAACACTGTTGTGTTTTTTTAGTCTGTACATCAGAGCAGAGCAGTATTGCTATAAATGCTACAGCTTTTTTAACGTTACCTCATTAACTGAGGATATCAGTCAAAATATAATATTAACATAAATGCATGTCACAGATTTCACAGGTGCAAAAGCAAGGCATCAGAGTGTTCCCTACAACTACCTATTCACAATCTATCTAAAAATAATGACCTAAATGGGTGCCCTTGTTCAAAAAACAAATGAATTATTCATTTTGTTAACACACTACAAGGCAGAAGCTCCTTTGAGATAAATTGAAATGGAGTTGTGTTGGAGTTTGTTTTACGCTATTGAAAAGTTAAATAAATGCCAGACTATGAACCAGTTTAAAAACACCATACACAAAAAAAAAATCCCTCATCACACAAGTCTGTTTCTCGCAGAACAACTCCATTGTGATTCGGAACAATCAGTTCAGAAAAGGTCTTGTAGGCCGGTTGAGGACAAGGGCATATTGTCAATGAATTTCATTGCATGGAATAAGGGCCACAGGATTGACACCCTTGGACAAATGACGTCAACATGAGATTCACCCAGCCTACGATGGCTCCGAGAAGTAACGTTCCAGAGGTTTAGTGGCGCTCGCATCACATAATATAAACCTTCTCGGCCTGGGAAAAGTTGAACACCTCTTTGGTCCTGGGGCATACCACCTTGTCATCTTGACGAATGGACAAGAGAGACTGAAAACCAGAGGCAAGGAAATGTTAAATCACTATATAATACACAGCATTGCTAACAGCATAATATTGGGCTGCACAATTTGGGGAAATAAAATCAAATTGTGAAAAAAAAAAAAAAAAATATATATATATATATATATATATATATATATATATCCAGGTGCTTGTTTGTAGGGGTGCACAATTATATATATTTTATATATATATAATTATATATATTATAAGTAATTATATATATGTTGTTGTTTTTTAACAATACAATAGCAAAACTACTAAACTAATATTTATGGTCTTAGCAAAATAACAGCTCTCGACAACAATTTCCTCAGACACAGATAAGCACAACCGGCGCTGCGTCATAGAATGTCTCTGAATAGGTTCTCGCCCACTTTTGGGGGAAAACAAACTAGACTCCCCATAGACTTCAATACAAAATAACAGCAAAAACCAACGTCTGTACACAGCCGACAGGCGTAAATAACTTAAGAAATCACTTATATAAAACATAGAGCCACAGAGCGTGAAAGAGACATACACACAAATTTAATTTGGCCAATTTAAAAACATGTCCCTTTATTCTCCCAGCATCAAATTGGTGCAACAACCCCACCCAGTGGCCAGAGGTGTCTTACCCGGACATTTTATTGTACCTTATCGAGTCACCAGGTAAGCCCCTGAATGATTTTATTTCGTTTTTTAAAGTAAAAAAAAAACTTAATGTATATATTATGAATTTATGATGATGATGGCAGGTAGCCTGGGCTTGTTGATTACGGGCATAAAAAATGTATCTTTCAGGCTCTATGGCAGGCAGGGTGGACTTATAATTACTTGACATGTTTTATACAAGTGATTTCTTAAGTTATTTACGCCTGTCGGCTGTGTACGGACGTTGGTTTTTGCCGTTATTTTGTATTTAAGTCTATAGGGAGTCTAGTTTGTTTCCCCCAAAAGGGGGCGGGGACAAAATTGATAGTTAAGTTCCCGGATGTGCCGGTTGTGCGTATGCTCGTTGCTGCTAGAAATAATGCTGCCCACAGGTAAAAATGCTTTAATTTCTTAAATTCCGCTGCTATTATGTTTTTAAAGAGGAAAATGACAACAACATGGTTTTACAGTGCAAACTGTGCCTTGTTAGTATGTAGTGTGTATTACTGCTTAAAAATTCAGTGGTTTGTATGATTGCAGTTGTAAGTTTTCTAGCGATGCTGAAATCTGAAGAAATTAGGAATCGTTTTTTTTAGTACCTAAAATGTTCTTTCATAATCTCTTCTCTGTCTCACTTAAGGAGATGAACTCCCACTGCCAACGGCCCAAGTTCAGTCAGGCAAATTAAGAAAGATCACAGCTTTAGTCAACATGTAGGCCTATTTTAAAATAAACTAATATGTAGATTGTGTAGAATTTTTAAATGTTTTTTTTTATTATTATTTCCTTGTTGCCTAGTTATTTCAAAATAAAACAAAAAATCTGTAATACCACACTGTTGCCAATAGATGTCTGTATAGCCCTTTAAATAAATATATATTCAGGGCTGTGAAATTAATAAATAAAAGTTAGTTTTTTTTGGGGTTTTTTTTTTAAATAATATCTGTCCTTGAAGTAATCCAAAAGTAATCAGTTACATTACTTTCCTATTGTGGTACTTGGATTACGTTACTGAATACTTTTTTATCAAGTAATTTGTAACTAACGGAAAACATTTTTAACCATAAGTAACCATCCCAAGCCTGGTTGTATTCCCAAATGCCAACATGACATAATGACTTTTGCGTAAACTTGACTTGAAAGTGGCATGTTATACACATTTTGAGCTATCCGCGTGTATGTCTACGGCGTTAAATGTCCGAGTGATTCCGCGTGTAATGTACACGCCGTTAAATGTCTGAGCGAAACGAAGCAAAAAGTAGATCTACATATGGGAGCGATATTTTTTTCCTAGGATGGTAGGGGAAGACTCATAAATGTTTTTAACCCCAGTGACGGGTAGGTTTAAGGATGGGGTTGCGGTAGGTCATATATTTATATATACAGTAATAACGTTAAGTCAACGGCGTTCATAAACACGCTGAAAAGCGATTATGCGTGTTGATAGCACGCCAAAACTGGAAATACGAATTGCCGTGTCATACATACGCAATTTCATGAGATCAGTCTGCAAATGCATAAATGTCAATGCTTAAATATTTTAAGTAATCCAAACTCAGAGCAGATGCAGAGACGAATTTCGTGCAGAGCAGCGTTTACTGTGAACCAATCCGGCCTGAGATGCTGGAACCACCGGCGGAAGAACGCAGTGCCGCGCTTTACTTTGAAACACGCAGTTCAAAGTTGCCTTTGAAATGTGATAATCGCGTTTTAAATATAACGGTTTAATTTGGAGTCATTGTGCAGCCCTGGCATTGAACAATTACAGCATATAAACACTGAATATGAAAATGACACAAAACTAGCTTCAAAACTCACATTGTATCCATAAACATAGCCATTAGGCAGCATCATGGGTGGGTTGTTCTCATTCATGACTTCGCCAGAGATTTTGCACACCAGCCTTGAGTTTGCACAGTGTGCCATGGGAAGAGGTTGAGCCAATTTGTTCAGCGACTTACTGCAGACAGGGCAGTCGGGGTTTTTGGAAGTGCCATCCTCTTTATAACACTGCCTGTAAACTTGGAATTAAGGTCAACAACTATTCAGTTGGACTAATAAACCAACAGAGTACCATTTTCAGTCACTTAAAAACAATGACCTTTCTCTTGTCATAGCCAAAAATACTGTTAAAATCGACTTTTTTTACTCAGAATCAGTTGAATAAATGACCTGCTGGAAACCCTAAGGATGATGAACGTTACTGCAGAGAGGATACGGGGTTTTGATGGCGGACAGCCCTGCCTGCAGGGTAATGGTAAACACAGAGTTGTTCCCCAGCTGGTGTAATCTGTAGTTGTCATATCTGAATTGCTGGATCAGCATTTTCCAGCGAGCCGGATCCAAAAGATCCTGGGAGGAAAGAAAAAAAAAAAACGCTGCAGACCATTGAACTTCAAATGAACCATCAGAACAGTTCCAGATAATAGATGTGCAGAAATATCATTTACCTTATACGGTGAGATGTGCGTATCTGAGGGAAACGCCAGCATGCCCATCACTTGCCGTACCTCATCCAACTGCCCTCCTTCTGCTTGGCTGAAGTGTTTGCGTGCATGTCTAAAATGAGAATGCTTATAATCTATATTCATGTTTAACAATAAATGACAGTTATTCAGTTAAAATGGCAGTCTAGCCATGAACTCCAAGGATTTGTCTCATACCTTACTGCATCCATTCGTTTGTTTTGTCGAATGAGTTCAATAAATTCCTGGATCCTTAAACTGAACTCCAAACAGCTCTGGGAACGAGAACATATTTCAATAAAACGGAATAAACTTTACCTTTCAAATTGCATTGCCTTTAGGCAACGTGTCAAAACATCTCTGAAATGAAAACTTGAGACTGCAAGGAATACAACCACAAAACACACTGTGGCTCAAAACGCAAGAAGATGTTTGAATACAGAAACAAACTCAGCGTCTTACCTTCATTTTCCGTAAGCGAGACTTGTTGTCGTGGCACCAAGCCAGGCAGGTAGCCGTTTCCTGACGTTCAAGAGACTCTTCAACCTCTTTTGCAGTAAGAAACATTTCTATGTTCACCAAATCCTACAAAGACAAAACACAGCCAATATGAGAACCAGCTCAAAACTCTTATGGTGCGTTCACACCGGACGCGAATAGCGCGTCAGGCGCGAATGATTTCAATGTTAAGTCAATGCAAATACGAGTTACGTGCGTAAAAAATTCCTGCGGCGCGAATGAGACGTGGAAGCACGAATACGCCTCGTTCGCGCGAATTGAGCGTCTGGCACGTTAAGCGCGAATGATTTAGTTAGTGCCATTTGTGCATTCACGCGTTTGACGCGAATTTGCGTCTGCCGCCCGAGTTGAAAAATCTGAACTTTGGCGTGAATTCGCGCCGCATTAACCAATCAGGAGCCTAGCTGCTTGCTCATGTGGTAAAGAATCTGGATGCTTCAATAAATTATTTTGTAATATGACTAAATGCATGGTGGGATTCTGTTATGCACATCAAAGCAAATATTTTATCACTTAAAACATTATTTCTATATACGAGACATGTTTATTTTGTATTGAATGTTATTCATTCAATATCTAGATTATATGAAATCGTATTGTGATGTAAAGACAATCAACATATGTGCATAAGTTTGTGTCTGGACGTGAGAGAAAAAAAAAATCACAGGACAGGTTAATAACTTTTGGAAGCTGGCTCTTTTTATCATCAAAACAAAAATAAATGACAGCTAGATTAGGTGGATGAGGGCGAGGGTGATACTCGCTTTGATGCGGTACAACAGGTCATCAAACTGGGCGCGGGACAGGCGGAAGTACCGCTGATAGCGGCCGTCATCCAACGCAGCTCCTGGAGCGAGCAAATGGTGAAACTCGCCAAACGGTTCGCCTCAGAAGGGTCCGGAGGACACAAATATACGGCGACGATGATCCCAACGCCGCTGTTCTGCTCTCCAGAGTAAATACAGAGCGATGAATGGTCGGTCGACATTAAAATAATGGCCGCCAACGGATTTCGATTCTGACGCACGTAAATTTCGCTTCAAACTTTTGTTTTTACGCGCGCCAGTTTCACTCTTGACACACAAATTGACACAAAGTGGTCAAGCGTCAAACTAAACGCGTCAGGCGCGAATTTGACACGCTATTCGCATCCGGTGTGAACACAGCATTACACGATGCACAGGAACAGTGGAGACGCACCTCAATCCCACTTTGTCTTGCTAGCTTGACTGCAGTGTTGTAATAGCCACATCGTAGTAAGTGTTCCACCATCATGCGGTCCATGCGCTTCTTCTTCCAAACGTTGGCGCTGGCCGGCTGGTCGCTGCTATGTTCCTTCAGGTGCTCTATGCGTCGCTTGCATAACTTAGCGCTCTCGTCTTCTGCTTGGATAGACTCAGCCGCCTATCAGATAAGAAACCCTTTCACTCTTTATAGTGTGAACGGAACAAATGCAGTAAAACTGAACTAACTCAACATGATGCATTAGTTAGTATACCTTTCTCTTGAGGGCGCTGAGCTTCTCAACCACCCCATCCAGGAGAGAGACTACGGTATCCACCACTGGAAAGTTACTGAGTGTTTTCTCCAGCTCTGCAACCACCATCGTCACGTGACTGGTCTCCCGGTCTATGTTCTTTTGAGCTGCTCGGAAGCGCTTGTTCAAGGTTTCATAAGGAACCTGTTGAGGTAAATAAACAACAGAATTTCATAAGTAGGCACAATTTCAGCTAGCTACAACAACATCTTTGTATGTTACTTGCTTGGTAAAACTCTCTCTCTCAAATCACTAAAGGTTTAGTTCACCCGATAAACTACATTCTAGTCATCATTTATATCCTGTGATTTAAGCATGGAAATGTCCAGTGGATCCTTAGTAAGCAAATATTCTTGAACCGTAAGTTTCAGCATTAGATAAATAAGTAGAAAGTAGGTCTATTCGAGAGAAAGGTCATAAAGATGGACATGATCATTGGTCCAGAATGAACAGCTCTGGAGGAGGCAGAGATGCATAAAATTTCAACCTTATCTCGAAGGATCCGCCAGTTTATTTTGATCAGGCCATCTGTCACCTTAAAACCAGGGCAGATAAGCAGTATCAACATTTGCAGTGCTCTATTCACGTATGATTTAGAGTAGAAAAACTCCCTACATCAGTCAATGCTATTATTGAAGCTATAACCTTTGTTGGATTACAATGCGCAACCTAATTTTAGGCAGTGAGAAGTGAAAGGTCCTCAATGCAAGCCAGAATGCAAACTACTGAAAAAAAGCAAATCAGCACACAACTAGGTCCAGAAAAACTAAATTACACAGAATCAAATAGGCTATTTCTTTTCAATAAACAATTTTAAGATATGGATTCATTTCATTATCAATCATGCATGCCTATAACTTAAACCCATAATTAAAGGTCCACTGAAGTGCATTGAAATGCCTATAGTGCAATCTAGAGAGTATTTGATTGGACAGAAAATCTGATGAAAAGCTAAAGCTGAAGTGCAGAGTGATGTCATCAAAATCATTTTTTCGTATTGAGTGCCAAAGTTACGACGTCACTTTGTAGGCCAAAACGCAGAAGTGAGTTAGCATTTTAGCATTAGCGAGTTAGCAACACTTCCGGTTCTCCCGCTCTAAAGTCTATGGGCTTTTTGAATGGGTTTTTGCTAAATCGCCTGAAATAAGGTCTGTGGTGAACAAAGCCTCTAAATATTTTCACGTTTAGTTCTATGACATAAAAACACACCAGTTATAACCTGCTTGTGGTTTTTTAAACTTTATTGTGTCTGCTTGTGTTTTTAAAAACTTTGATTGGCTTCAAAATGTATACATTTTGGATTAACTACGTAGACAAAACGTAAGCGTCACAACTCTTTGTTAAACACAGATTTTATTTTGTGCGAAATTGTCTAATTTCGCACAAAAGTTGTCCAACAAAATGACGTTATCACTTCGGCACTCTATTGGGGGAAGTGAGAGACTACATTTTGAATGGTTGAGGGCTTGAGGCCTCAAGTGAATTGTGTCATTGTTTTGGAGACGCACTAACTTATAGATAACAGACTAGCATGTTTATACCTTCCATTTTGATTTCATGGGGACTTTAAAACCTTATATTACAACTGCCACAAACACAAGTGAAGTAGAAAGCTACTTAGATAATAAATAATAGCATTCAAATACTTTGCGAATATAAAAACAGTTGGATTTGTGCCAAATGAGAGAGGGAGGCTACATGACTGACGCTGGATTTAGTTTAAAGGGGTGGTCCAGAATTTTGAACATCGGGCCTCATTTCCAAGTGAGCCTTAGTGTTATTTATTTGTAACTTATATGTTATTTATTTGTAACTTTTAGCATGCCATTAAAAACAGTTTTACCCACTCCACAGTACACCAAAAGCAAATCAATTATAACGACAGACCATCAATGTAAGATGTAAATGTCTGTTGAGAGAATCGCAAAGTTTTCACAAATTTCCTTTTGAAGATCCAGAAAGGATTCAACTTTGGATTATTTCTGCGGGCTTGGACAAGGAGACACCGGCAGAGACTCTAAAAAAATTTAGGATTTGCAGTGACCATTTTAGACCAGACGACTTTAAAGAACCATTTAGTCGAATCGATCACAGGTTTATGACAAGGAATGCAGTTCCAGCTGTCTTACCAGATGCACCAACAGATGTACAGTTAATATATTTAGGCTACTCTAGCTAGCACTTTCATAACTGATAGATCGACACTGACAACGTTAGTGGAGAATACGTAACGTTCAATGCATTGTGTAGAGTGACAATAATAGTGTAACTAAGAGTATAGTTATTTTTTGAATTGGTCAAACAGTATGTCAAACATAGTAGTCGTATTGTCTTTACAATCCACTAAAGTTGTTTATTTGTTTTTATGTTGTGTGTAGCAATACATTATATTTATATTAGGGCTGGGCAACCAATCCAAAATAAAAGTTTGTGTTTACATAATATATGTGTGTACTTTGTATAATTATTTTGTATATACAAATTCACACAGGTGCATGTATATATTTATAAATATATATACAGTATATTCATGCAAATATTTCTCAAATATATACATGTGTGTGTATCTATATATATGCAAAATAATTATACACAGTACACACTACCTACACATATTGTGTAAACACAAACGTTTATTTTGGATGTGATTAATCGTGATTAATCGTTGATTCGTTGGCCAACCCTAATATATATATATATATGTTATTGTTGTTGTTATCTACAAAGGAAATAAAGGAGATGTGCACTGTACCAGTCCTTGTATTACATATCACAAATTACACTCTGTTTCTGTAGTGATGAATGTCAGCAGCAGGTAAATAAACTTGTGTGATTGTCGTGTGGACCGGCTCTCTCGGTTGCCTAATATGCCTAGGTAACTTCATATCGCTCCGCCGCTGTAGACCGTGCTAATAAATATAGGTAAAACAATATAACTATTGCAATGCGATGAAAGAGTAGTTTGATTTCTAACATTATTATCTCAACAGACACTTGCATCAATAGTCTGGCGTTATAATTGATTTGCTTTTGGTGTACTGTGGAGTGGGTAAAACTGTTTTTAATGGCATTTTAAAAGTCACCGTTGACTCGCGCTCTCCTAGCACCGGCGAACTATGCAACTGGGACGACTAATGAATTTTTTTTTAACTGTCTCCACTGATAAATAACACTAAGGCTCACTTGGAAATGAGGCCCGATATCCAAAATTCCAAACCACCCCTTCAAGTTTCGCTTGAATGATACATTAATCGTCTCATGTTAATCAACAATTTTAAGATATTTATTTCTTTATCAAACAATATAAGATAAACTACTGTTCAATTATGCCTATAACTTAATCTCATAATTAAAACCTTACATTACTGTCAAAAAGATACATGTATCCATCTAGAGCTCTATTCTGTTACATAATTTGCTTGTTTAAATATGTGTTCATTTTAATGATCTCTGAGGTATCAGTGCCTTACAAAAATAGCTAGTTCATTCATTCTTCAACCAATGTGTCTTTAGATTTTGCACACACACAAAAAACAGTGACTAGTTTACATGGTTAGATCATGATGCAATGATTAAGAAGGTACTGGAAATCATTCTCAATGCTGCAAGACAAGCTCAGATGCAATATGCCCTTGACACAGCAGTGAAGACCATAATATATTATTGACATTCAGTGTGCATACATAAACAGGCGTCATTTTACAGGAGATCAACCAACTAAATCACGTTACAAAGCATTCAGCTCATCATTAAACAATAAAAGGAATCGATTAACGCAAGGATTCAGACAAATCGACGCTATAAATCGGGAAAACCCTGTGACGCAGAGAACAAAGGTGCTGTATGCCAACTATTAAATAATAAGCCCCTCATCGAGAATCAACAATACATGAGCTATAACCTGTTAAGATCTGCTACTGATCCACGCAACACGATGCAATATGATCCCAATATGGTGCATAACTCGTTTGCATACCGAGCTCTGTTCACCATTGGCATGTGTCTATTCCTCCAGCATTTAACGTTATCCAGAGACACGACTATCATGCAGTGTCTAGATCATATTTTTAGACGGCAGCGTTCAAAACTAAATTATCTCATCAGTACGTTAACGTTACTCGATTATAAAATAGCTCACGTTAAACAACCGAGTCGTGTCACTATCCACCTCGCGAATGGTTCTCGTCAATCTGCATTGGTTGCACTAGTGGACAAACCTGTGATGGGATAATAACGTTACAGCGCCTGTCTAATAACACAATACTGTCGGAACGCAAAAGTGTCGCGGATCAGCGATGACATAACTCGACTTATTGCTCTCCTTTATAGATCCATCGGGTTGTAACTGAACACAGCCGATGTCACAGCTCGACTGTTTGCAATCACTCCGGTGAGATGTGTTTGTGTGACACTTATTTTGCTAAGTTGCCTAGCCCGAGAGCTAACCAGTTAACTGTCTAAATGCAGCCACATACTTTCATCTGGTCGATCATTTCCGTTTTGATGATCAATTTTGAAGGTCATATAGCGCTAAAGAGAATCTGTTCAGTTGCACGATTAGAGTATTAAGAGGAAAGGCTTGACAGACCTTTAAAGTTGGATATTCTTGCACCTTTAGGGCCATAGAGAGTTGAGCTGCTGTCTCCTGCACCGCCATCTTGCTTTGGGGAAACTGTGGAGCATTTGTTCGTCTTCTTCTCGGCGTTGGTCTTAACGGCGGCAATGAAGCTAGACTGGACATTACTGCCTCCTAGTGTAGCGGTGCATAGATGTGTCCTCAAGGGTTAGTATTTCATCCAAACAATGATATAATCGAATGATCCAATCGTTATGGGGCCGTTCACACAGAACGCGGTTTTCCCATTCCAATATGCTACTTTTCCGTTATTTTACTCTTTAAACACGAGCTAGACGGACGTGTTTGACAGCTGCGCTTGCGGCAGTGACATCAGTGTTTTTTAAATGGAAGGCTATCGAGATATGCCCTTCCAGTCCAGTCTTTATGAGGCTTTTAGTCTAGTGTCCTCTACAGCAATTAATATTCAAATAAAATATATATTTGAATGTTTTAAAGCTGCACTCTGCAGTTTTTCCTCTTTGTTGCCATCTCTGTTTGAAATCTGCAATTGCAGTCATTCGTGGAATTATCAACTTTACGTCGGTTATGCCTCGGCATGGCACAGTGCGAGTGAATCCAATGTTTTGAGGAGAATGTGCGGCTGAGTCACTGCGCCGTTGTGGATGTCATTCAGAATCACAGATTTTACTTTTTGGAAATATGACCAGCTGTATGATAAAAACGTTTTTTTTTGTTTGTTTGTTTGTTTGTTTGTTTGTTTTGAGAATTTTTAACCCAAAAAGGTTATGGAATACAGCTTTAAATATTGGTGTGAGAACAAACATCAAGCACCTCATTGATAAAATCATCATAAAATCAAAATTGACTAGTATTTATTATAAATGATTTATCCATGCACATTTTATTTTATTTTTTAATTTGTGTACCCTCATTAAAAAAATAACGTTCATTTCATCCCTCTTGTAACTGTGTTTACTGCCATGAGGACGGGACAACAACCTGTCACTCACATGACATCTTACAAAAGCAAACCACAACAATCCAATCAATTCCTCATGGACAAAAGCAAGTCTTGCTTGCCGTTTTTTCTTGTTTAAGAGGCCGTTTCACTAGGATTTACCTCACAATGAAAACACTATTGAAAATTTCCATTTCATGTCGACCTGAATAAAACCGAGGACAAAACTTGTCACATAATAACGTTTTCTGCCATAGAAAATATAAGCATGGAGAACTATAGGTCTTAAATACTTTATTATATATGAAGTATGGAGTTATGGTCTGAGAACAGCTGAGTTTAAGGGAGCACATCCATAGATATCCATAATAAAGGCTAGATGTCTCATCCGTGCTGCTGGCCAATGGAGGTCGACGTCCGCACCTTGTGGCCATCTTGTCACAGGCAGCTCGCTTTTTAACGGTTTAGTTGGTTGTTAACGTCAGAGATGTAGTTATGAACACTGCATCATTATGAATAATACGTGTATAAGTAAATAATCAGAATTAGCCACGTTAATAATGTTCATAAGAAACCAAACGTCAAGATTTTAATGAGAAAAAGAGTCTTTGTATTGGTGCTGATCACTCATCATACATCAGGTGCTCGCCAGAAAGCTTGCCTGTGACAAGATGGCCGCCGGTGATGATGATGATAGAGACTCCGCCATAAGACATTTAGCCTTTATTATGGATATCTCTGGGTACATCTATTTAAGCCGTATATTACATTTTCTCTTGAGGGTACAACCTTTAATTTTTTATTCGCCACCAGAGGTCGCATTTTCAAAACAATAACAAAGACGAAGCTTGATGACTTTATGAAGGACAGTGGAACGATGGGAGATGTCGTTTTCACCATGCAGAGATGTATGGAAATTCACAAATCATATAGATTATATATATATATATATATATATATATATATATATATATATATATATATCAGCTAATAAATTCATTTTTGTATATCTGAATCACACTATATCAAGTCATCGTAATGAATTATCTGCAAGGAACGTGAAATGTAATGCCTTAGCCTGTTACTGATATGTGACTATTTGTCAAATTATTTGGTGGTTTAATGCTGCACAGTTTTAAACGTTTAAAACAATCACACTAAAAGTAGCAACATTTGAACAAACCCACTGCATTTGCAAGCAATGGCTAAATATTTTTGTGCAACATATAGGCTGTATTTAATTGTACTGCCATAGACTTGGTCACCAGACTTGATAAAAAGTATTACTGAAGTATGTGTACAATAAATAATATAAAGATTTGCTAACCTTTCAATTAAAACACTCCATGCGAGAATGGAGTCTCTGTGGACAGATCAAGTCCAAGTTTTTTACGAAGCTCTCTCCAATCTCGAAAACCCCACGCCGATATTTGTTTTATTTCTCTGTTTTTGTCCCAAACCTGCTTGCCTCAGTTGATCTACGTTTAAGTTTTTATTTTCTGTACTCGCAATGAATAATCGTGAACCATAATTCTTTACGTAGCGGCCCATTGAAACGGCCACTAATGACATTTCTATATGGTTTCTACAAGCGGAAACCGATGATAGCGCAGATTTTACGTAACTGAAATGGGTTGAGCCATTATTTAAAACTGACTAAGACCAATCAGGGATGATAGCTCCTAAATGGTATATGGTGGGGTCCGGATAAGAGGAAAGTACCCAAAAATCTTACATATTGTACCTTTAAGTGTAGGCTACCTCTTTATACTTAATTATTTCAAAATGGAAATGTTGCTATTTTAACTAATGGTAGGAAAAGTTGTGGGTCGTGCATTGTTTATTGTCTCAGTAATCGTCTATTCAGTTAGACCCACTATTTTATTGAAAAAAAGAAAACAAAAGTAGTTCCTTCCTCACCCTTCACCTCCTCCACTCTCACTTTCACCCCACATCGCGCTCACATTTCTCTTTCCTGCACGAGCATGCGAGTGTGAACCCTCCCCCACCCCTTCGGTGTCCGCTTGAGCAATGAGTCTCGATATGATTGGTTTTCGTCCATGCGCATCTTCCACTGATTGGCTGACTCACCTGTCACACAGCGCTGATTGGTCACATTTTCGTATCATGTTTTACCCGAATCCCGGGCACATTCAGGGACTTTAGCCTTCAAAGCGGGTGATGCAAGGTTTGTGATTGTTTTGGTTTTCTCTTTGAGCTATCTTGGGTGGGTGTGCTTGTCAAACCGCGCTGATAGAGCCATGTTTTTATTTGCTCTTTTTATTTCTGTCAGGCAGATGAACACGGCTGTGGACCGGCTATTATGGTGCTTTCTTAGCTAACACACTTGACTTGGATTTAAGGGCACTTAGTTGTCAACACTGTGGCAGAGTTCGGGTTACTTTGAGTAAGTGTTTAACGTTACTTGATATTTTAAATTAGTCATTATTCTCTTTAAACAGCGGCAACAAGTGAGATACTGAAGCTGGAATTAGGACGTGCGACGTGGTAAATAAAACCCCAACAATATCTATAAAACTTTAAGGGTTTCATAAGGGATTTAGTGTTGGAGATGTACAAAAATGCAGGAATCCATATGTATGATATTTGATCCATGCAATTGAATATATCTATTATAACAATATAAATGATTGAAGGTCCCATAGATGGCACATATCGCTTTTTATTTTTGTCATTTCATTTTAATATAAACATTTGTGAGATTAGTCTGTCAAAATGGAGTTTAATTGATCTAATGTTGTGTCTCTGGAAAATAGGGATTATGACATTGTATTATGTTGAATATAACATCTATCTATAAGATTTTTACAGTAAAAATTCTAGTTTTTATTTTAAGTAAAAAGATAAAATTAGACCCTTGATGTATGACCCCACAGAATGGGCACAGAAGACATCATGTTACCAGTGTTATTATTTGAATAATTATTGTAATTAATAGGATTCATATTTAGTGTTCCCATGAATTAGTTGTAGGCTACTTTTCAGACATCATCGCTTTCATTAAAACGTATAGGTTAGCTGAGTGAAATCACAAAATTTGCATTCATTTTTCATAGTGTTCACATGGGCAATTAAATATGTAAATATTCATATGCCTATACAGAATAATTTTACCTTTCAGATTAATCTCTTTAACTGCGATTCTGCTTTTTCTGTCATTGGTTACTCAATTATTCAAAGAAATTGTCAAAATTCAATATTAAATAGAATAGAGTTGATTTAGTACTTTACATTATTGACACTTAAAGCTATATTCTGTAAAAGTGTAGGGGGGCAGTAGTGTCGTCTTTTACTATTTTATACATTTTGTTCTTCTATTACTACATTATCAAATGTTTTCTAATTATTTCCTATAATAACACATTGGCTGATATACATCATCATTCTGCAGATGCTAAACTTAAGTCAATATATACAAATCGTATTGGGCGGTGAATGTGCGTGACATTTAAATCCCTGAATGTCTAACTGCAGCTCATTCATCTTCATTATTAGTAATAGTTAGTTCCACCTTATTTTCATAAATTCAAATATTATTTTAATGAATATTGTTTGGTTCTGAAAAAATGCCTCAGTATTCAAAGGCTCTGTGTAGTTAACAAGTAGCTCAATTATCCTTTATAAAAAAATCAAGATTTTAAGTCAAAATGATATTTAAGCAATATATGTAAAAAAAGCATTGACTTTTCCTCCCATCTCACATTTTTTTTCCAACACCATGTCCTCTTTTGGTCTCCGTAATACGATGCATAAGAGAAAGCCAGTAATTTCAACACTGTAATGTTGTTCACAACTTTTAATAATTCTATTTTTTACCACCCTGTGAAAAATGAGTTTTACTACATATACATATGAGGTCATACAAATGGGATGAATAATAATCATAGGCTACAATGAATTGCAAAATCTTTTTAATAGATTCAGAGGAAATTTAGCTTGTCACACCAAGTATTTAGGACCAGATTTACTTACAGCTTGCTCCAGTGCAAGCCCCCCTTTTGCCAAAATTAGCGCTGAAAAGTTATGGACAGTGTTATTTTTTTTTGCGGCTGACCTTATTGCATATGCATTTTAAGTAGTTTCCCTTTCAGACGCAAAATTTATGGCAGGAGAATATTTAAATGAATCAAGCAAAGTAATCATACTAAGGTTTGTACTCGTCAATTTACTGGTATTTGCCCCATTATTTAACACCCCCAAAAAGCATAAAGCTTAAACCAGATGCTAATTTGCTCTTGGTAGATTGTGTTGGTCATTATGGAAATGATCCGGCTGCGTCTGTGTTCTTTAATTTGCGCGTCGTCAGTAGATCACGCACAGAACTGTCCACTCCCATCAGTGCCTTTTTGTTATTGCGCTCACACACTAATTTGCCCTGTTTAGTAACTCCGGTCCTTAATTTCACATACCGTTCAATCAGTGCCAGTCTAATTCATTGCTTTTTTAGTTTGATTTAATGTCATATATTTGTAATATTTCCTAAGTGGTTGTGATGTGTGCAGTCTACTTTGGTCATATGTTTAATGTGTGTAGTTGCAGAGCAGAGCAGAACATCGAGTGCTTTCATAGGATCCTTTATAATTGTGTTTGTTGTTTGACTGGAATCCAGTCTTGGAAGACTCCAAGACAAAGAATGATCTTGATCGAATAAATGCCTGTTCTCTGGCATTCACCATGTAGATATTCCATAGATACAATCTGTTAATGGACTTTGATCTAATAATGGACTGTTAGGTCTCGGCGGGTGTTTTAATGAAATTCTCTTGCTTCTGCACTTCCCGATTGCAGCCAAGTTTAATAGGATGCGTTCAGTCACACTGAATTTATTTAGGGAAATGTTATCCGTGCACACTCTTCCCTTCAAGATAGGCTATGTGAAGGAGTTTACCCATTCGCCACGCTGCAGTGGGTGTGCGTGTGTGTGTGTGCTGGCAGGGAGGCGGCAGCAGCAGTGTGTCTGAGGCAGCGTAATCTTTCTCAGGGGCATCTTTCTTATGCTCTTTGCCTCTCCCCACCTCTATTTTTCCCTCTTTCATAGTGTTTTTCAATAGGTTTTTGAGGTTTTCACTGGTGCCAGTTGCGATATTCCTCATTCATCATAGATTGTATCCTCTGACAGGTTCTTTTCCCAGCTGTTACTGTGGCTCAGAATTGATTTGACTGTGGTGGATGTGCGGTTTGGTGTTGAGATGGTTTTCACCTTGTTCTGTCCTTGCGCTCTTTTACAAAGATAAAATATGCCCAGTTGGTTTTAGAGAAAATATATTGCAATGGCAAAATTTACCAGCTATTTATTAAGAAGATTTTGACTTTCCTAAATCACATTAAAGGCAGCATGAAACAGAAGTTTTCTTCAGTATTGTGACGTATATCTGAGGCCCCGTCCACACTACTGCGTTTTCGTTTAAAAACGGAGACCTTTTGCAACGTTTGCACCTCCCGTCCAGACTAAAACGAGAAAAACGAAGACCTAAAACGGAGAAGTTTAGAAACGCTGCAGCTGCATTTTGCGTTTTGAATCTCCGGAGGGCGTTTTAGTGTGGACGAGACAAAACGGAGGAGTTTACAAACGATGACGCAGAGGCTGATGCTTGGCTCTCTGATTGGGTGTTATCAGTCATGACGTATCCTTCCCTGATTCGTCATTCACTGTTTACACCGGCACGCGCATGCCCAGTGTTGGTGAATGGTCACGTGATCCGCATTTTCAGTCGTTTTAATGTGGACGAGATCGTTTCTAATACGCAGATAAAACGCTGGTGTGGACGGAGATCGTATTCGTTTTAATTCTCCGTTTTTAAACAAAAACGCAGTAGTATGGACGGGGCCTAAGTGAAATGTCTTCTCAAACAAGAACAAATGTAGGGCGGGGCTTGATTTTGTCTATGGGTAATTGATTGGATGGTTGGGGTTTGGTATTGGTGGATCTGATGTGAGTGACAGGTTGTCCCGCCCTCGCGGCAGTAAACACATCATCAGGGAAGAAAAGAGATGTCGCTGCAAGAGGGAGGGGAAGTTAATCTGATTAAAGATTATAGGCACATAAATAAATAAAACATCATGATGTGCACGGATAAATCATTTACAATAAATATTGCAATATTCCATACAAAAAAAATAAATTAGTCCATTTAGATTTCATGGTGACTTTAAAGTACTATGTAGGCCAGAGTAACACTTTACAAGGTTACATTTATTGACATGAACTATTGAACTTCACAGCATTTATTAATCTTTGTTAATGTTAATCTCAACATTTTCTAATACATTTTTAAAATCAAAAGTTATATTTAACATTAGTTAATACACTATGAAGTAAATTTAACAAACAATGAACAGCTGTATTTTTTTATTAACTAACATGTACAAAGAACAAAGTTAAATGTATTCTCATGGCTAGTTTAAGTTAGATAATATATTAACTAATGCAGTCAAATGAAACCTTATTGGAAAGTGTTACCAAGGGTTGTTTAGAGAACAAATTGTACCACGCATTTGTAAGGTGTGAACATAATTATTACAGATTTTAGGATGTGTCATAACTTGTTCAATAGCTTTTTTTGTCGCCTTGTATCTGGAATGTTATATTATGAAGTAATAATATAATTGGAAGTGAGTTAAACCTGACTTTTCGTGAACAAATCATGGATTTTCCATAAATTTCCCTACATGATCGATGCATGAGTGGCCGTTTTATGGCACAGGCATGATTAGCCGGCTTATTAAATGTGGCCAAAGTGCTCAGATCGCATACGTGATGCATACTTTGTGCTTTACTTGCCAAAACCAACGGTCCCCTGAGGTCTTTACCAGAGCTAATGAATTCACAAAGAATGGGGCTCTTCTGCATGAGTGCCAATCTGTCTGACTTCTCCACTGGAGCGCACACACACAAGATACAGTATGTCTGTGTTCCCAGACTGCCTTGTTATTAACGTACTGTAGCAGTGGCCTAGCAGAAATACAGTACATGCCACACAACATACAGTACATAGTTATAACTACATAGGCTAGTTAGATATTATGTAAAATGTTTTGTGATCGAATTTCAGCAAAAAACTTTAGAGATTCTTGAGCATTATATGTGTTACTTCTAAAAATTAGACTATAGTGGTAAAATTGCTTACTAACTTTGTTGTTTGTTATTTGAAATCCTTTATCTCATGTCATGAGCCACTAAATGAACACTAACTTTTGCATGATAGCAAAAGGATAGTAGAATGGAAGTGGCCTCCACTTAAAGGAGAAGCATCTTTATTAACATTTAACAAAAAATGTGCATGGAACTACCAAAAATAAGTCTTTTATGCTCACCAAGACTGCATTTATTTGATAAAAAAAATACAGGAAAATATACATTTTCAAGCAAAAAATGAAGTTCAAAAGAGCAACATTTATTTGGAATAGAAATTTTGTAACATTTTAAATGTCTTTACTGATCTATTTAATGTGTCTATACATAAATAAAAATACATGCAAACACCCTTTAACAAATTTGCATACTGAATCATGTGGCAACTGATCATAGCTTTGATGAGGATTGTGAGTTTATCTAAATGAATCAGCTGACAAATTATGCATGTTGCAGCCGAAGGAGACACTTAACAGTTTCTGTTCTACCATTGAGCAAATGACTCATTAAGTAAACTGTTAGAATGACTTTTAAAAGCATAGTAAAAGTGGTGAAAAGTAGAAACAGATGCAAATAGAAAAAACACCAGCAAATAAAGAAAACATCTTCATTAGTGTGACAACACGTACTCACAACTCAACCATGTACAGAAAGACACTGCAAATATTACAAACCACAAGATAAATGTTTCCAGGGGACCCCAACAAGTGACAAACCTAGGGTGCGTTTCCCGAAAGCATTGTTAGCCAACTATGGCCGCAAGTTCCGTCGTTATCTGCATAGTTCAACGAGTCGTTGTTTCCCGAAACCATCGTTCCAAGGAACATTCGAAAACAGCATCGCAAAGTTGTGTGGTTTGAACGACAGCTCTCGACCTTAGGTAAGAGGCATCGTTTCTATATTGCATGACATTTAATAAATCCTTATCTTGAGCAAAATAAGCAAGCTGACATTCAGTACAACCAGTGCCTTTTATTTAGAATACATAAAAATGGAATTTACACCTTTTAGTTTGTCAAAAGTTTTGAAGTACCGTGTTTGAAGAGTGCACATGTTCGAACGTGCTCTACTATGTAAGAACAAGCCAAATATTATGTCTGGTAATAAAGCAAAATAACTGAGAACAATTAGAAATAGTCCTCAGATGACACGTCTGTAATTTATATAAAACAAATCTAGCGTTAATTGGATCTCAAACAGTTTCATTAAAAGTAGTTATTACTCCACCACGTGCGAAACCAACGTGGTTGAACGATACTTTGCGACAGTGGGTTTCGGGAAACAGTCGTGACTAGCTAGTTGATTTTTCCAACGATGCATCGTACTATGGTAGTGAAACAGTGAACAACGTCGTTGTACGGGAAACGGACCCCTGGCTGGGATATGTTTATTGTTCAATGTCTATTCATCAGTGGTGTTGTCGATGACCTGATAGGTGAGTTTTGTTTATGTTAACATTCTGGTCGTATTTGTCTTGTGAGTATTTGCTGCACTTTTTTGTGTTTAGATTAGTTTTAAGCATTTGCGGCGTGTTTCTGTATTTGGTTACATTGTGAGTATTTGCAGCTTGTTTCTGTATTTGCAGTTTCTGTATTTGGTTGCGTTGTGAGTACAGTGTGTTTCTGTATTTGGTTGCATTGTGAGTATTTGCACCGTGTTTCTGTTTTTGCATGTTTCTGTATTTGGTTGAGTTGTTAGTATTTGCAGCGTGTTTCTGTATTTGGTTGAGTTGTGAGTATTTGCTCTGTGTTTCTGTATTTGGTTGAGTTGTGAGTTTTTGCAGCGTGTTTCTGTATTTGATTTAGTTGTGAGTATTTGCAGCGTGTTTCTGTATTTGGTTGAGTTATGAGTATTTGCTGTGCGTTTCTGTATTTGGTTGCGTTGTGAGTATTTGCAGCGTGTTTCTGTAGCATGTTTCTGTATTTGGTTGCATTGTGAGTATTTGCAGCGTGTTTCTGTATGTTTCTGTATTTGGTTGAGTTGTGAGTATTTGCAGCGTGTTTCTGTATTTGGTTGAGTTGTGAGTATTTGCAGCGTGTTTCTGTATTTGGTTGAGTTGTGAGTATTTGCTGCGTGTTTCTGTATTTGGTTGAGTCATTACTATTTGCAGCATGTTTCTGTATTTGGTTGAGTTGTGAGTATTTGCTGCGTGTTTCTGTATTTGGTTGAGTCATTACTATTTGCAGCATGTTTCTGTATTTGGTTGAGTTATGAGTATTTGCTGCGTGTTTCTGTATTTGGTTGCGTTGTGAGTATTCTGTATCTGCATTTTGAGTATTTGCAGCGTGTTTCTGTATGTTTCTGTTATTGCTTGTTGTTAGTTTCCAGCCTGTTTCTGTATGGTTGAGTTGTGAGTATGCTGTGTGTTTCTGTATTTGGTTGAGTTGTGAGTATTTGCAGTGTGTTTCTATATTTGGTGTAGTTGTGAGTTTGCTGTGTGTTTCTGTATTTGGTTGAGTTGTGAGTAGGCCTATTTGCTGTGTGTCTCTGTATTGGGTTGTGAGTATTTGCTGTGTGTTTCTGTATTTGGTTGAGTTGTGAGTATTTGCTGTGTGTTTCTGTATTTGGTTGTGTTGTGAGTATTTGCTGTGTGTTTCTGTATTTGGTTGAGTTGTGAGTTTTTGCTGTGTGTTTCTATTATTGGTTGAGTTGTGAGTATTTGCTGTGTGTTTCTGTATTTGGTTGTGTTGTGAGTATTTGCTGTGTGTTTCTGTATTTGGTTGAGTTGTGAGTAATTGCTGCATGTTTCTATATTTGGTTGAGTTGTGAGTATTTGCTGTGTGTTTCTGTATTTGGTTGAGTTGTGAGTATTTGCTGTGTGTTTCTGTATTTGGTTGTGTTGTGAGTAATTGCTGCATGTTTCTATATTTGGTTGAGTTGTGAGTATTTGCTGTGTGTTTCTGTATTTGGTTGTGTTGTGAGTATTTGCTGTGTGTTTCTGTATTTGGTTGAGTTGTGAGTTTTTGCTGTGTGTTTCTATTATTGGTTGAGTTGTGAGTATTTGCTGTCTGTCTCTGTATTTGGTTGAGTTGTGAGTATTTGCTGTGTGTTTCTATTATTGGTTGAGTTGTGAGTATTTGCTGTCTGTCTCTGTATTTGGTTGAGTTGTGAGTATTTGCTGTGTGTTTCTGTATTTGGCTGCGTTGTATTTGCTACAGGTGTGTTTCTGTATTTGGTTGTGTTGGGAGTATTTGCAGCATGTGTTGTCAAAGTGATAAAGATGTTTTCTTAATTTGCTGGTGTTTTTTTCTATTTTCATGATTTTTTTTCTTTCTGTTATCTGTTTTTGTGCTGATTTTGAATTAACTTTCAAAAACGTGTCTCGAGACCCTACGTTTTGTCTATTCTGCCTCTGTTTTTAATAATGTGTCTTGTGTGAGCGGCCCCTAACCCTGTTTGTACTTATTTTTGGCGATGGCTCAGCTGTCCATCAGGACTATAGGATTTAGTAATTGGTTTTCTGAGAGCTAAATAACCGAGAACCATCACTGTCAGAAGCGTTTAGATAACTCTCACTCAGTATCACAATGTAGTCCACAAAGATGAAGATGAGAGCTGAAGTACGTCAAACAGTCAAGCAACTTAATTTAAACAAAATAAGAATCAAAGTAACAACACCAGACAAATAGTGGAGAGAACTGAAGGTCTTAAATACACACGCAAATGAACCACATTACAAAACGTGTGCTCTAATTAGTAGTATACTTAGTAACCATGACAACTAATGATGGCTGGAACAAGTAAACTGAGGGTACGTTTACACGACAAGGATATGCTTAAAACGGACAAGTTTTTTCCTTTGAGCATCATTGTCAAAACAATCCCCATTCACACGGATCTGCGAAAACGTCTAAAACCGCTGTATTCTGCTGCCAGACCAGTAGATGGCGATAAAACACTACAGACTGCATGAAACGTGTAATTCGCATGTGCATGACGTCATTGTCTTCAGAGATTTGCGTTTTTGTTTTTTACACAGAAACTTTGAAAACCCGTTTTCAAAACTCTGCATTTTCAAGCACCCGAAATGCCGTTGTCGTGTAAATTAACGGCCAAAACGCATAAAAAGTGTTACGTTTTTAGTTGAAAACGGTGTGGTGTAAACAGCCCCTAAATGTCTATAATGAAATAGAAAGTGAAACAACGGACAAAATGTGACAGTACCATTAGGCTATTCATCTACAGTTGGATGTGACCAAAAATGCTGATTTTAGTTGTTTTTTTTTCTTTCTAAAAGACAATCATAAACAATAACATTTTAACAATAGGAAATACACTCCCAAATTTCAATCCCTTCATGCTGTTTCTTGCATTTTCCATTTATCTTTTTTTTTTTTTTTGCCCCCTCTCAGGAAACAAAAGATCAATTTTGTGAGAGCCCAGGCTCCACCCCATTCCTCTCCAGTCTTTCTTTTAGCCACCTCACACACACACTCTCCCACTCCCATAAATGCAGTGACACTTGCATTCTGTGTGTGCATGCGTGTTTGTCCGAGAGAGAGAGAGAGTCGAAATAGAAAGTGAGGGAGCGGGGGGGGAGAGAGGGAGTTGGAGAGAAAGAGAAAGACAAGGAGGGGTGGGAGCGTGTGTGTGTGTGTTTAAGCTAGCTACTCACAGAAAAGAAGGAATAAGAAAATTGAAGTAGCCGCCATATGCTGAGGATTTTGGTGAATGCCTTGCTGAGGAGACACGCTCGTTTTTCCGGCGGATCCTAAGAGATGGGAAGCTCTCATTTGCTGAACAAAGGCTTGCCTTTAGGTAAACATTTACCTTTCCTTTCTGCATGGGGCCACACGTGAAAGTGTTGTACGGATATCTGTGCCAATATTTGAGCGTTCGTTCGGCTGTCGTACAATATTCTGGCTTCCCCTCCCCCTCTTCCTTTTTCTCCTCCCCTCGTCTCTGCTCCGCTTTTCCCTCTTTCCTATTATCTTTCATTTCAGCCATTCATCCACGTACAATTGCTTGCTTTCTGTTGCAAAAGACAATATTCATCCGAGAGCCGGGGCTACGGACCTCTGATGGGTCGCTTTGTTAACTGCATAAATCTTCCCAAGCTCGAAAGATTAAAAAAAAAAAAAAAAACACACACACTATCCCCTTTGGAAAATTTGAGGGGTTGGCAAGGACATGACTCTCTCTCCTATGGCCCTCCCGCACATTGTGCAGTGGAAATGTGGCTTCCAGTTCCGGCCTTGACTTACTTCCTAATTTTGCTCTCTTCGAAAGTAATTCTCATTTTAGAAGAGTCCAAAAATGGCAATACTTAGCCTTAGGAAGAATAGGGTTTTTAGGAGTTCATTGAAATAGCTAAGCCATTGTATAAAATGAACAAATCTGTCATATTTGTTTGGGCCATATTCCTGGTCTGACTTGATCTTTTTGGTCATATTTTTAGGTTGGTTGATTTGTGACGTTGGGTAATGAAAGTTAAATACAGATTTTAATAAATTTTCTAGTGACTCCCTTTCTATCTTTTTGAAGAAATTCCCAAGTGCACATTTCATGAAAATCTTGGATGAGAACAATGCATTGGCTTTCCACGAATTACACACACAAAAAAACAGCTGCTCACTCATGTGACGAGCAAAACGGTGTCATTAAAAACAGGTTTTGTTCTTCTCACACCGTGAACGCGAGGTTGGGATTTGAAATTGGCTTTCATTTTCACCAGAAGACAACAAAGGGGGGGGGGGGGATGTCAGCTTGAATTATCGCCCGTGGGCAGTTGAGGTCTTTAGACGCTATAGTGTGACTGACCCTGTTGGTTTTTGTTGCTATGAACTAGCTAATTCAAACAGATCCAGCTTGCCCTCGGGGCAGGCTAATATGAACAGAGTGCCGAGGGATTTTGACAGAACGGTGTGTTGTGAGAATCCATGTGTTTTTCGGGTTTTTTTTCCAATGCAGGATTCTAGATTATAGCTACATTCAAAGATGGAGAGATTCTTCAGATTGTTCTTATGGGCAAAATATGTCATGCTTTTCTTCATTGTAGCATTTTTGTGTGTGCTTGGAAGCGTATAGCTTATTGCATGTTGTTGGCAGTTTGTCCTAATCAGAAAAGGGAGATAACAGTGGCTGTGTTACAAGATAACCGGATCCTGCTGGGATAGTTTAGATGTCACTAACACATAATTTACGGTTGTAAATGTTCACCTTCATTACAAATGGAGAAAACAGCTGGTTCTGTGTGGAAACGAATACGTGAAGGCAAAGGATCTTTTTACAGAGGTAAACTAGGTCGTGTTTGTGCATAAACGTGTGTATTGTGTGTGTGTGGGTGTGTCTATGTCTTTTGGACATGATTACGCCATGTCTGCACTTGCCTGGCTGGGAGAGGTGTACATGTTCAAGCTTCATTCTTAAATATACACTACTGTTCAAAAGATTGGTGTCATTGAGTTTTTAATTAGAAATTAGGACTTTTATTCAGCAAAGATCGATCAAAATTGACATTAGTTACCAATAATTTTTATTTCAAATAAGCCTAATTGTGTTCTTTTGAACTTTCTATTCATCAAAGAATCCTGAAAAAAGAATAATGAAGTAATGTTTCCTGAGCAGCAAATCATCATATTAGAATGACTTCTGAAGGATCATGTGACAATGAAGACTGGAGTAATGATGCTGAAAATTCAGCTTCACCATCACAGGAATAAATTAGTATTTTTTTTTAATCTATTACAATAGAAAACAGTTATTTCACAATATTAACATATTTTTATGAAAAATACAGCCTTGGCGAGCATAAGAGAGACTTCTTTCAAAAATCTTACCGACCCCGAACTTTTGAACGATAGTATAAATTAATTATCTGTCTGTTGGTAGAATTTTTTTTTACTGACACTAGGCAGAATGAAGCCAAGCAGCAGTCTTGTGGCCAATGACAATACAGTGCAGCAGTGACGGCCCACTTTTTCAGCAGCTTTGCTCCTGGAAGTGTTTTTCCCATTTATTTTATTTTTAAGGATTTGACCCAACCAACCAGCTCTGAGATGAATCAACATTACAATTATTTACTGATAGCAAAAATATGTGAAAATCAGATACAAAGACAAGATTGTGTTCTGCATTCCCATACACTCACCTAAAGGATTATTAAGAACACCTCTTCAATTTCTCATTAATGCAATTATCTAATCAACCAATCACATGGCAGTTGCTTCAATACATTTAGGGGTGTGGTCCCGGTCAAGACAATCTCCTGAACTCCAAACTGAATGTCAGAATGGGAAAGAAAGGTGATTTAAGTAATTTGGAGCGTGCCATGGTTGTTGGTGCCAGACAGGCCGGTCACAATCTCCTCAGTTACTGGGATTTTCACGCACAACCATTTCTAGGGTTTACAAAGAATGGTGTGAAAAGGGAAAAACATCCAGTACGCGGCAGTCCTGTGGGTGAAAATGCCTTGTTGATGCTGGAGGTCGGAGGAGAATGAGCTGACTGATTCAAGCTGATAGAAGAGCAACTTTGACTGAAATAAACACTCGTTACAACAGAGGTATGCAGCAAAGCATTTGTGAAGCCACAACACGCACAACCTTGAGGCGGATGGGCCACAACAGCAGAAGACCCCACCGGGTACCACTCATCTTCACTACAAATAGGAAAAAGAGGCTACAATTCGCAAGACCTCACCAAAACTGGACAGTTGAAGACTGGAAATTGTTGCCTGGTCTGATGAGTCTCGATTTCTTTTGAGACATTCAGTAATAATGTCTGTGGTAATGGTGTGGGGGATGTTTTCTTGACACACTTTAGGCCCCTTAGTGCCAATTGGGCATTGTTTAAATGCCACGGCCTACCTGAGCATTGTTTCTGACCATGTCTATCCCTTTATGGTCAACATGTACCCATCCTCAATGGCTACTTCCAGCAGGATAGTGCACCATGTCACAAAGCTCGAATCATTTCAAATTGGTTTCTTGAACATGACAATGAGTTCACTGTACTAAAATGGCCCCCACAGTAACCAGATCTCAACCCAAAAGAGCATCTTTGGGATGTGGTGGAATGGGAGATTCATGCCCTGGATGTGTATCCCACAAATCTCCATCAACTGCAAGATGCTATCCTATCAATATGGGCCAACATTTCTAAAGAATACTCTCAGCACCTTATTGAATCAATGCCACGTAGAATTAAGGCAGTTCTGAAGGAGAAAGGGGGTCAAACACAGTATTAGTATGGTGTTCCTAATAATCCTTTAGGTGAGTGTATATCATTGAGAATGCTGTAATAGAAAAAATAGATTTAATTGTCATTGATAATTTACAATTCAATATATTTGAAGTTTATTCCAAAGGGTTCAAATCTGACTCTATTATCAATCGCAGTGCATCATGGGAGTGGGCGACTGACCGTTGATAAGCACGTTTGAAGTGTTTTTTTTTTTTTTAATTATATATGTTAGATGCAATGCATGTCTAGCATATATAGGCTTATCACAGTAAAATGATAGCGTAGGACTGAAAATGATGAGGAGCTTAAAATGGAACAGGTACTGGGATAAGACACGCAGGTGTTCAAGTCTTTATTACTCATCGTCATCTGTTACATCAGCTGCTGTTCAATGAAGATCATTCATTCATTGTTTTTCCTTTTAAATCTGATTTCACACGAGCACTTGTGTATTTCATCATGATATCATCATCAGTCATGTATATACATGTATCATGTATCATTATATACATAGTCACGTATCTTATTAAGTGTTTGATATCAAGTGTCTGGTTGAGTATATGTGTATCACACCTAGTTTGTAGTCTGTTATATAGCCCTTTTTATGGACAATTGTTCTTCTTCAGTCAAACTGGTCATCTGCACAGTGGAACGGAAAATGGTACTGACATCATCAGGGTTGATAATAAGCAATGGACATTTAAATGTAAGAAAGGTCTTGTTTTCAGTAAAATAGCAGGATTAGTCATTTTGAAAGGACTATAAAACCCACAACAGCTCTCCGTGTTACTATAACAGCAGTTGTAAAACATGAAAATCATTTTTAATATTGAGCAATAAAATCAGGAATCAACTGCTAATACAGTGTTTTCTGTGTTTGTGAGTCACTTTATTTTTAGAATCTGAAACTTGGCATTCAATATTTGTGTTTATCTTTGAGCCAAATCATTTGGAAAGATTAATATCAGAACGGTTAATTCACTTTGCTTATGTAGACCAAATGAACACACCTGAACACAAGGTCAGGACATATAACATATGTGATTTATTACTCTCTACAGGCATCAGGCCTCCCATAATGAATGGGCCCATGCACCCTCGTCCTCTGGTGGCTCTGCTGGATGGGCGGGACTGTACTGTGGAGATGCCCATCCTGAAGGACGTGGCCACCGTGGCCTTCTGTGATGCCCAGTCCACACAAGAGATCCACGAGAAGGTACAATTAACGCTTAATGGCACTTACTTTGGTACAGTTGCAATATGTTAATTTTTGCTCTTGGGTTAATTAATACAAAGTTCTGTACATGGCTGGTTGTAATCGCATCATTGTCCTTAGGGCACAGATGATTGGTTCCTGCTGTATTAGTGGTAGCGATGGGTATTGTTGAGGTTTAATCAACCGTATTACTACTGTTTATTGAGCCTGAACTATAACGGTACTATCGGTTCTTTTTGTTATATGTAATTAACATGGTTTTATGAACTGAAGTGTAAAATAAATATGGTAACACTTTATAATTAAGGTCTCATTTGTTAACATTAGTTAATGTAATATAACTAACATGTTATTACATTGTTACAACTAACATCAACTTGTTACAACTAACCAATAAGCAATACATTTGTTACAGTATTTATTAATCTTTGTTAATTTAGTTAATAAAAATGTTAGTTCCCAGTGCATTAACTAATGTTGACAAATACAACTTTTTGATTTTAATGTATGAGTTGGCTAAATGTTGAAATTAACATTAACTAAGATTAATATATGATGCAGTAGAAGTGCAGTTCATTCAATAAGGATAACCAATGAAACTTATTGTAAAGTGTTATGATAAATATCTATAGCAAAAGAAACAGCAATGTTTGAATATAAAACATCAATGGTAAATGCACCAGTCTGGAGGTATTTCTTGTGTTTTATATGCAGATAACATACCATAAGAACCAGAACAAAGAAACAAAGTACAGTCAAATGGTATAAACATAGGATAACAAATATAATAGTGTGCTTAGTTTTAGCTTTAGTGCCTAAAGTTATTCATTCAAGAGCAGCGAGTGATTTTCTCTCTTTTGTTGTTTGATTAAAGGGTTAGTTCACCCAAAAATGACAATTCTGTCAGTATTTACTCACCCTCATGTTGTTCCAAACCTCTGTGTGTTTATTTGTTCTGCTGAACACAAAGGAAGATATTTGGAAGAATGTTTTGATCAAACAGATCTCATTCCCCATTGACTACCATTCCCACTAGTCAATGGGGATTGAGATCTGTTTGATTAAAACATTCTTCCAAATATCAGCAGCCAAGGTTTTTTAGACTTTGTATTAAACCGCTGTAACTTTAAGACATCAAAAATACATGTCATGTTTCTCTCTACTGTTTACCTCCCCTTAAGACAGAAATGACTGTGTTTAAGTGAATACACCAAAGCCGGTAATGTTGACACAGTCATTTTTATGTGTATTTTATCGATCCCAACGTATAATTTGCTTGTAAATTGCAGCCTGTTTTGGAGCGCACACACAGAAAGCCTCCTTGGGAAAGCATCTCTTGCGCTGATTATTGTGCTTTTAATAAGCCTTTTATTATCAAAATAGTCCCATAGTTTGGCCACATTAGACAGTTTGAGCTTTTAGGGAGGAATGAAGGCACACCCCTGTGAAGGAAATCAAAGTAAGGTGCGCTCGATAGAATGCGGCTTGTTTTAAATAGTTTTACCTCAAACTAATTTTTTTGGAATCATTGGAAGACAAAACCGAATTAAAATAAGTCGTCCGAATTGCATAGTTCGCCGGTGCTAGGCTAGCGCGAGTCAGTGGTAACTTTTAGCATGCCATTAAAGCAGTTTTACCCACTCCACAGTACACCAAAAGCAAATCAATTATAACACATCGATGCAAGTGTCTGTTGAGATAATAATGTTAGAAATCAAACTACCCTTTAATCGCATTGCAATAGTTATATTGTTTTACCTATATTTATTAGCACGGTCTACAGCGGCGGAGTGATATGAAGTTACCTGGTGGGACAGAAATTTGCTTTTGCGGCCGCCAAAAAAGCTGACGATCTGACGGATTTTATTAGATTTATTACAACCCGAAACTATAAAAAACAGACCCGGCCTCTATTTGAGACCGGCCTTTATTTACCCAAACCTGGCAGCCACACCAGGCGTGTAAAAGGGACAGGCGCCTATTTGGGACTCGGCTATTATTTGAAGTTTTCTGCAAGCCCGCAGAAATAATCCAAAGTTGAATCCTTTCTGGATCTTCAAAAGGAAATTTGTGAAAACTTTGCGATTAACATTTATTAGGTTTGTTCTTGCAATTGCGAAATGCACACCGAATCACCATGTTGTCTTCGTTTACCTCAACAACTATTACTAAGCTAGCTACTAGTTACTACTAACCGGAGTGAAGTAAAATTCTGCCGCTGTTGAGAAACTAGTTCCTGTAAATGTAAAGCAATTATTGAGATGAAAAGGATAGTTTGATTTCTAACATTATTATCTCAACAGACACTTACATCAATAGTCTGGCGTTATAATTGATTTGCTTTTGGTGTACTGTGGAGTGGGTAAAACTGTTTTTAATGGCATGCTAAAAGTTACCGTTGACTCGCGCTACTAGCCTAGCACCGGCGAACTATGCAACTGGGACGACTAACCAAAAATTTTTAACTGTCTCCACTGATAAATAACACTAAGGCTCACTTGGAAATGAGGCCTGATGTCCAAAATTAATATTAAGAATTTGGAAGATGGACAATAACAGAAAAAACAAAACAAAAAACATGCCATTAATTCTCACTATTTAACTAAGGAATGTCACATCACAGAAGTAAAATGTATTGTGAATGCTGTTCATGTGAAGGCTATTTATTACTGTGTGGAGAGGTGTTTTTTTCATCACTGGTTCATACAGATTAATATATCATGTAATATATGTTTGAGAATGGTTTTGCAATTTATCAGATACGACTGCCTCGATATGATGGAGCCTCTTTGGCTTTGTTACATGGAAAAAGCACTTCATCTCACAGGCTCAAAAAGTAGATTGCACAATGGGGTAATATTTATGAGTCTGCGAGCGTTTTTGCCAGAAATAAGTCGATGATTCATTAGATGAATTCACTGGGAAGCGTGATGAAATCTCACATTCATTCTACCAGCTGTACTAGTTATTTCATTCTCAGTCTCTCTTGCTGGCAGCCATTGATCAATCATTTTCTTTAGGATTTGTTAAAGCTAGATCTGTCATGTTGTGTTGTTTCATTGTGAAAGAACACATTGGTCTTTGTCAATCATTACGAATGGTGTTTGACATGTTTCCCAGCAATGAACTCCAGTGTCAATGACTCCAGTGTCGTGTCTCTGAAAGAAATGTGCACCTGTAAATTAAATTCAGTAATGTATTAAAATAAGGTCCGATTATATATCATGAACTAACATTTTTAGGGAATCTAGGGAATATACTACCGTTTAAAAGTTTTAGTTTCTTTGTTTTTAAAGAATGCTTTAAACTTATCAAAATGGAAGTAAATTCATTTGTTAATGTAACAAGATTTCAAGTTTTTTATTTCATCAAATAATCATGAAAAACAAGTATCTCAGTTTCCACTGAAATATGAAGCAGCACAACTGTCTGAACAGCAAATCAACATATTAGAATGATTAAAAATATTTTTAAATATATTTAAATAGAAAACAGTTATTTAGAGTGGTAAAAATATTCACTATATATATATATATATATATATATATATATATATATATATATATATATATATATAATTTCACAATATTACAGTTTTTTCTTACAGCAGCCTTGGTGAACATAAGATGCTTTTTCCAAAATTGTAAAAAAAAAATCGAACCCACCCCAATCTTTACTTTAATTTTATTTTTGTTAAGTTGCTAGCCATCCACCAGCATGTGTCATCATTTTTACAAACACTGGTAATGTATACTAGAATATCTTTATTATATTCAAATATACTATTATTCATTGTTAATTCAGGTTTACTCATACAAAATTACTAAACTAAATGTATTACATCATGTAGAATACAACATTAACCTAGATTAATAAATTCTGAAAAAAACGAATATAACTGGCTGGAGCAAGAGCACCATTTGATAATGCGTTTGTACACAGAGGAAACTAGGGCTGTCAAACGATTAATCGCGATTAATCGCATCCAAAATAAAAGTTTTAAAAATATACATGCATGTGTGTGTATTTATATATAATTATACACACCCACATATATTATGTAAACACAAACTTTTATTTTGGATGCGATTAATCGCGATTAATCGTTTGATAGCCCTAGAGGAAACCTGATTTGCTGCTGTCAGTGATGGTTTTCTCTTTCACACTACCCGTGACCCTAAATGAACTTTGTTTGCTCCATTCATTCAACTAGCTACATGCCAAAGACCGTCCATAAATCATTCCCTCTCAACACAATTCCCTTAATTCCATGTCATATAAATATTTGCTCCCTCTGAATGCTTTTATGCTCATTCAGACATTTAATGCAGCCAGGGCCCGCATTGGTTTTCTGCCGAAGTGCTGATTTTGGCATGTTTTGTGTGGTTCTGGGTGCTTGCCAGGCTGATTCTCTAAGAACACTCCCCAGGCCTGCACAGACAGATGGCACTCGCTTTCTGCCCCTTCCCACAAACCTGCAAACAGCCTTCTTATTTGACTTATTTAATCGCCCACTGCTGAATGGACAGAAACTGTTCAGTCTCTTCATATGGAGAAAGAACGTCTAATAAGATGCTAAATCAATTAGTAAGTGATAAAGTAACATGAAAATTGTGCACTAAAATATAAAAAAAAAGTCTCATCTGTGCGGTGCTTGTCTGAAACGAGGTGTCTTCAGGCGCATTGTTGACCCGTTCCACTTTTGAGGAAACTGAAATGGACTGAGCCATTGACCAACTATCACTTGGTCTAAATTTAATGTCTCAATATTTTTTTTTTTTGAGCAATTAGTAAAAACCAATAGGCGGGTACACAACACATGTACACTCTGCTTATTACACACAGAGCTGACTCGCAGCAGCACACATATTACAAATAAAAAGATTACAATGTAAAAGATTAATATGATATGGTGGAATTCGGCTTGTCCCGTAGATGGTCTGCTTGCACGCTTTAACCTCGCAGACGAGCAGATCCGTTTCCGCTGGCAAATTCCAACATGTAAATACTAGCGAATCCGCCATTGGCGCGAGCGCAACTGGCTTTTAAAGGGGATGGGAAATTACACTTTGATTTGCACGTTATCCCCCCAAAACACACTTATTATTCATTTAGAGAATAGGGACAACACTTTGAGACCATGCGATCGAGTGCGCCGGCCATTTTTCCCGTCGTTAAACTAGCAAAAGTGGATTCGGACACGAAGCCGTGCGCTTTAGACCATGTGATTAGATTGTTAAAATATAGCGCCCATGATATGGTTAATATGCTTATGCTGTGTAACTCCAGAACTTGATGGTTTATTAGATTGACAAGTGTTTTTTAGATAAACTGATTAATCATCATGAACCCGTTGTTAGTGAAGTTGGACAGTGAAGCTCTTGTTTTTGGTCATCAGCAGAAATGAAACTCATGTTGTTGAGTCATATTAACAGTGAAGCATGTTGCAGGCATAAACTGTCCACAGAGAGTCTACATCAGGTTTTCCTTATTAGATTCACATAAAAACACGATTACCGAAGCACATATTATCTCATGGCAATGAAATCCATCCCCACATTCTCATTACTGTTTATGAAAAACATTACTATCATTACTTTAACCTCATAACCACGTTTTATTAATTTTCCATTTTATTTATTCAGGTAAAGTATGTTTACCTCTTGGTAGTATTTTTGCAATGGTACACTGAATTTCTATTGATTTAAAATCAATCTAAGTTAGTTTAGTTATTTATTTATTTTTAATTTATTTATTAGGGGCATGTACAATTTACATATATGTTGCCATTTGATGC
Source organism: Pimephales promelas (assembly GCF_988280905.1). NCBI lineage: Eukaryota > Metazoa > Chordata > Actinopteri > Cypriniformes > Leuciscidae > Pimephales > Pimephales promelas. Next base: position 14,434,713 of record NC_142777.1, read on the forward strand.
ATTGTACCAGAGTTAGCCATAGGCTATTTTACATCTGCAGTCCCATGGCAGGGTACAAATAAAAACAAACTCCCAATCCCCTTGCTCCCCTAATCACCTTGAAAAAAAAACACATTTTATCAACACCACATCAGCTTCAGTGAGTACAGATTTGAGTAGTCTTCAGAAAGAATTTCAGTTCTGACTTAAAACTTCTTATGTAATTGCAGCTCTTTACGTCATTTGCTATTGCATTACAGGCCATGTCCACACTAATACGTTTTCGTTTGAAAACGTATATTTTTCTCTCCGTTTTGGCCTTCCGTCCACACTGAGACGATGTTTTAAGTCAACAAAAACGTATCATTTGGAAAACGCTCTCCAAAGTGGATAAATTTGAAAACGCCGTTTTCGCGGTGTAGTGTGGACAGTGAAACCGGAGGTATTTCAAAACAATGACGTAAGTTTAGTCATGTGATCCATGTAGTACAAATATATATTCATGTTTATCGGTATTGTGCCTGTTATTTGTTATTCATTTTTACATGCTAAAATATGTTACTTTCTATGTTACTTAATATGTGCTCTTCTTCATACAGTACTGCAAAGATAACAGATAATGTAGGAAGCAGAGAATGTCCGAGTGTATAGAGAGCCTAAGTCCCTCCCCTTCCGGTCGACCACCATATTTCGGAAAAATATTGCATGGTAGTCAATGGCGAGAGACAACAAATATTTTGATCTGGTTTGAATTGTGCCCTGAATTACACATTTTAAAGTAAAGAAAGTCGCCGTTTGATGTGAAACCGTTGAGGTGAAAATACGTAATTACAAAGACTACAAACCCCAAAGGTGCACATTTTCTGTCAATGAATGAAGCTAACTTTACTGAGACTATTGTCTGTCATTGTTTCTATAGTCTTATGCCATTATCGTAACGTTACGCCGTCATGCCTGAGTGTTTTGTACCAGACTGCACACACACAAGATCTTGCTCGTTGATTCGCTTCCCGGGAGATGTAGTTCATTGAGAGATTTTCACATAAAACTAAATGTTACTCTTCTGTTTTATGACAATCTGTGACGTTTTTGACTTTCAGAATAATCTTTTAAATTGACAAACATCATACGAGTAATTCAGGACACAGTTCAGACGGAATAAAAAGATAAGTTGTCTCTCGCCATTGACTACCATACATATTTTTTTCCGAAATAAGGTCCCATGAGCCGGAAGCGGAGGGGCGGGACTTAGGCTCTCTATTGGGTTAGCTGTGCACTGTGATTGGCTCATCTCGTTTGAGGGTGTGGCTTAGCCATAGGTTAATTCACTGTATAACATTAGGCAGTTTTGATTTGTTCTGTTTAATGTTGATCACGCTATTTTACATATGCTATCGCTTGTTTCTGCTGCTTCTTCCCCTGTGTTTTGATCTGAAGATTCAGTAGTCTTTCAGAGGATGTGTAATAGCGCCCTCTACCGTATACGAGCCGTAAATTTCCGTCAATGGCGGGGAAAGAGTTAAATGTCCTAATCGAACTAAGGCCTAATCCTGGCTTGTCTGTGAAACCAGGCCTTAAAGTTCTGCACTATTTCTATGTTACTAATCAAATAAGTACGTTTTGTGATTGATCAAGTAATGTTTGTCTCTTCAAATCATCAACTGTAAGTGTGTCAATAAATCACTGCATTTTTTTTGCCCCTTTAGTTTTGGAGCTGTTCTACTTGTGTGCATCTTCTTAGCACAGACTGACTGTATTTTCTGTATATTGTCTTAGGTGTTAAATGAAGCAGTGGGCGCCCTCATGTACCACACAATCACGCTGATGAGGGAGGACCTGGAAAAGTTCAAAGCACTGCGTATAATTGTCCGCATTGGGAGCGGCTTTGACAATATCGACATAAAGTCTGCCGGAGACTTAGGTAATGGTTAAGAAGGCTTTCCATTAAACAACAATGTATGTGTGTGTGTGTTTGCTGTATGAAGATAACCCTTCCGTAACCCTTCCACATCTGCAGGTATAGCAGTCTGCAACATGCCGGCAGCTTCAGTAGAGGAGACGTCAGACTCCACCATGTGTCACATCCTGAACCTGTACCGACGCACCACCTGGCTGCACCAGGCTCTCCGGGAGGGCACGCGGGTCCAGAGCGTGGAACAGATCCGAGAGGTCGCGTCTGGGGCGGCCCGGATCAGAGGAGAGACGCTGGGGATCATCGGTCTAGGTGTGTTGTCTCACATAGACTCTAGACATGAAGTCTGATCCACTTGGCTGTGTATTCTGGCCAGGAAAAGCCCACTGAGACAGAAAGAGATCTTCTGAAGGAGATATAAAGTAACAGTGGTGGTTTGTTTTGGTTTTATGCGCAATGTAGGCTTGGGTAAATATGAATAGATTGGTGCAGGCTAAGTAAACATTTCAAATTCTGATGAAGGCGCCACCAGTGGCTATAAACATAACAGGAAACGGGAATGTGTGGAGACTATGCGATCTGCATATCTCTCCATCCAGAAGTTTCAAGAAGAATTGATTACTTCACAGACCAAAAAGAGAGTTAAAGATGCAGTTGTGCTCATTTCAGGGCTCTTTAAAATAGGGATTTTTTTAAATTTTTAGTTTAATTTTTAGCAATATATAATTTTTCATACATTTTTATTTTAGAAAATCACACACACACACACACATATATATATATATATATATATTAGGGCTGTCAGTTTAATGCGTTATTAACAGCGTTAACGCAAACCCATTTTAACGGCGTTAATTTTTTTATCGCGCGATTAACAATCTTTTTGTCCTAGCAAACTTTGTAATTTTTTCACATGCTTTTGCTACAGGACGCGGCATGCGTCCTGATCCATTTCGGCGTCTCGCGCTCGTCATCCACTCAAAGCCGGCTCGCAAGCCCAAACGTGTGTTTGCGGCGTGCCTGTTGTTTTGTTTACGGTCTAGCTAGATCTGCTTGCGCTTTGGTCAAAGAAGCAACAAAACGAGGACGTTTTGTTCCGCACACACTCGTTTCGGCTTGCAAGGTAATGTTTTGAGTGGATGACGAGCGCGAGACGCCGAAATGGATGCCCTAAGATACTGAATGGAAAGTTTACTTTTAAAAAGTTGCCAAATTGTCCCATTGACAAGACCAAGTGATCTGTGTGTTTTGTCGTTGTGAACTGAGCTATCATCATCGCAGCACGTCCGAAACACCACTTGATGATGGCCAAGCAAGCAAACACACACACACACACACACACAGATGATGCGAATTCTCCACCCGCTCGTCAATATCAGGACCTCGTCAGTATTTCTTTCACCCTTTTATTGATAGACAGTGTTACATTGTGTGAGAGATTATTTATATATGTTAGTGTGAAATTGAACACTATTCCAATGTTATTTTCAATAATTATAATTAAAAAAAACATTTGCACTAAACAAGCCAATCCACTTTTCCATGTTGATAAGAGCATTAAAATGAGAAAATGTAACAAAAAGAAATCAAGAGACATTTAGAATAGATAAAAATGTGCGATTAATCGCGAGTTAACTATGACATTAATGCGATTAATCGCAATTAAATATTTTAATCGTTTGACAGCACTAATATATATATATATATATATATATATATATATATATATATATATATATATATATATACAGACTCACTGTGTTCCAACAATTGACATATCAGTCATTTTAGCACAAAAGACATTCAGATTTTTTTATTTGTTTTTTTTTTTTGTTTTTTTTTAAGAAATTTGTTTGTTAAGAAATGTTTACAGTGGGTGTAGAAAGACATTTTAAAAATGTGTTATTGCTGTGTGCTATTTTGCTGCATTTCCCTGCATGAAAATCCTTTTATTTCAGAAGGCACTTATCCTTCTTTTTATACCAAAGCAGAAAATGGTCAGTTATGAACTCCACATATCTTGCAGAAGTCATTTTGACACCCTCAGGGACCCTAAACGGACCTTCCATCTCACTTCACCCATCTGTAGCTTTCTAGCAACCCTTCACACCTTGATGAGCTTGTTCGTGTGCTTTTGATTAGGGTTGGAGCTGAACTCTGCAGGACTCTGCATGTCCAAATAATACGTTTTCATTTGAAAACGCATCTTTTCGGCCTTCCGTCCACTCTGAGACGGTATTTTCATTAATGAAAAAAAGCTTTTTGAAAACGCTCTCCGAAGTGGATAAATTTGAAGGATTAGTGTGGATTGTCAAAATGGAGGCATTTTAAACCAATGATGTAAGTTTAGTCATGTGACACATATTTATACCGGTATTGTGCCTGTTATGTGCTTTACTTTCACAACTTGCTACAATATGTTACTTTGTGCACTCTACACATCACAGTCCTGCAAAGATGACAGAATATATACTCACATAATCTGTCCTGTGGCATAACATGAGAGCAGTTGCTTTTAGACCAAAAATATAATGGTGAGTGAGTGTGACCAGTGAATGGTGAGATATTTCGCTAAATAAAGTGCTAAATAATTTATTTTTCAGTCCGTATCATCTCAGTGAGCTTTTTTGAGACTCCAGAGTCAAATACCTGTTTGCTGCTTAACAGTGGCTTTTTTTAATGTTCACCTGCCCATTCAGTCTTAATAGTTGGCTTGCTGTCCTTAAAGGAGGCTCAAACCTGAGGCTAGACCCCCTATAACAGTACTGCTCTGAGGAAGAATAAGAGAAATAGAGGATGACATGGGGAGGAGGAGGAGGGATGCCGGAAGAATTGTTGCTGGGACTGATGCTTATACACTTGTAAATTAATGATTGACAGGATTGAAACTAATTTGTTTGTCAGAAACTTCCCTTAATAAGCCTTCATCTGACCGGGTTCTTCTGTGCCCTAAATCACTCACAAATCTCAGTTTTCTAAATTTCAGTGCTAAATATTAGTAGTTTGTATGCCTTCGCACTATTTCATACTTTTCATCTTCAGGGAGATCTTTCTTCCTCCTCGTATTGCATGAAAAATGTGACTTGCTTAATAATGTGGAACAACCTCTTTAAGTATTTTTTTTTTTTTTACCTTTTGAAGACCTGGTAAACTACTTAACAAACCTACACACACACACACACACATGCTACTGTTCAAAAGTTTAGGATCAGTTTGTTTGTTTTTTTGTTTTTTTCAAATAATACATTTATTTACCCATTAAATTGATTAAAGATGACCGTATTTATAATGTGACAAAATATTTCTATTTCACATAAATGCTGTTCTTTTGAACTTTTTATTCATCAAAGAATCCTGAATATTTTTTATCACAGTTTCCACAAAAATATGAAGCAGCACAACTGTTTTCAACATTGATAATAATGATAAATGTTTCTTGAGCATCAAATCATCATATTAGGCTGATTTCTGAAGCATCATGTGACACTGAAGACTGGAGTAATGATCCTGAAAATTCAGCATTACATCACAGGAATAAATACATTTTAAAATATATTCAAATAGAAAATATTATTTTAAATCGTAATAATATTTCACATATATAATATTTTACTGTATATCACATTTATTTATGTATTACATTTGATCTTTTCAAAGAAGCTGAAATTAATTGAGCTACAATATAAATGTAACAAAATGAATTAAACACACTTTTTCTGGAAATTAAGATGGCATTCAAAAACATTACTCAAAATATCAGCCTGGTACCTTTTAAACACTTTCTTTTAGCATACTGTGGCCTGTAAGGAAGCAAACACACCATTTTAATAGAGCCTTTTTAATTATTACACGGCTCTTCATTCATGGCTGAAGTTGATATGTTTGCTCTCAGGTCGTGTCGGACAGGCGGTGGCGCTGAGAGCCAAAGCATTCGGTTTCAACGTGATGTTCTACGACCCGTACCTGTCTGACGGGATGGAGCGAGCCCTGGGGCTGCAGAGAGTCAACACCTTACAGGACCTGCTCTTCCACAGCGACTGCGTCACCTTACACTGCAGCCTCAATGAGCACAACCACCATCTCATCAACGACTTCACCATCAAACAGGTGCTACTCACAAACACCAGAGCACACGTTTGCACAGAGCTGTTGTCACGTTTGTGTACCATCACCATTTTGTGTTGATTGTAGATGCGTCAAGGCGCCTTCCTAGTGAACACTGCGCGTGGTGGTCTGGTAGATGAGAAAGCTTTGGCCCAGGCTCTGAAAGAGGGCAGAATACGGGGAGCAGCGCTGGACGTCCATGAGACAGAGCCCTTCAGGTGAACAACAACATTTGATGATGAAGTACTGCGTTGTTTTGACATCCGGTTCGATTGCTTGCTCCAAACCCCATTCCTATTCCTCCCCCGGACTCTGCTCCTTTTTTTTTTTTTTTTTTTTTTTGCAGTGTATTATTAGGCTCCAAACCACTATGATATAACAAGCATCTGTTTGCTACAAAGGCATTCAAGAGATGTAAAGAATGCGAGCTGCTTCCTGGAGGCAGTTTATAAGGAGACAATTAGCTATGAGAAATGCTGGAATGTATACGTCATCAATAATGATTCACTTTGAAATGTACACTACACTTACACTTACATTTTACATTTAGGAAACACTTGTATCCGAAGCCACTTACAAAAGAGGAGCAAAAACAATTCATCACTACCAGATTTGGTTAAATTGCTTTCATACTAATTGTGAATTCTAGTGTTATTTTAGTGTATATATATATATATATATATATATATTTTTTTTTTTATATATATATATATATATATATATATATCTTTTTTATATATATATATGTATATATAATATATATACTATTATAGTTATTATTAATATTTTATAGTATGTTTTACTTTTATATTTTCAGTTTTCATTGTAATTTCGGTTTTCTTTTTAGTACTTTTGTTATGTGCTTTTTGTTATTTTTATTATTTTTGTTGGATTTTTTTAATATTACTATTTTGGTTTAATCTATTTTTATTTCAATTTTAGTTTTAGTTATGGCAATAGAATTTAGTTATATGACTTCCAGTTAGTAGTGTGTGCTTTTATATGTGTGTGTAAATATTTTAGCTTTGTCAATTAACAAAAGTGTTTCAGGGAATGATAATAACCCTGAATCAAACCTCAGGCTGTTTCCAGGATTCCCAGGTCTAGAAAAGTCAATGTAATATAAAATCTAAGGCGGCATGAAATTTAAGTTTAGTTCTCAGCTCTGAAATATTTCATTGGCTAAGTTTAGCTCTTTTCAGCTGGAAAATTCCTTGGTCTCATTGTGAAAAGTTCTTATTATACTGAAGTGATTTTCACTCAGACTCTTATACAGCTGCATGTGTGTGTGACAGTTTCAGCCAAGGTCCTCTTAAAGACGCCCCTAACCTGATCTGCACCCCTCACGCGGCCTGGTACAGCGAGCAGGCCTCCATCGAGATGCGGGAGGAGGCGGCGCGGGAGATCCGGCGAGCTATTACCGGTACGCTATCAATACCACTTTTTACTTTACTTTATTGTTCATTTTTACAGGGACAATGCACAATTGAGAGTAATTGCACCAGAGTTAGCTAACAGCTAATTTACATCTGCAGTCCTTGGACAGGTAAACTAATAAAATAACATACAACAATACATATTGTAAGATTCATCAGTATCAGTAGCCAGTACTTAGGCTTGGTTTTAAAAATTGTGTTTTATCAATGTTTCAGATGTTTATGGGTAAGGAATTCCCATATCCCCACTACTCTAACAGGAAAAGCTTTTTGACCTAATAGTTGGGTCATCTATAGCCGTTTCATGACCACGGACAGCGAAGGTTCGTTTCTCACTGGATTTGTCATCTATAAAGGTTAAAGAAAAAAATGAGTCGGGGTGCCCCTCACAAAAATGTGGGGAAATTTTGTGAGAGCCCGAAATCTAAAATGGCTGCCGTCGGCCAAGCTGTGAAATGAACTTTTTAATGGTTTTGACAGTGCTGCATAATACATGGTTTCTGAGACTATTTGCGTCAGGAAATTCATAAATGATGTAGATTTATTGATTTGACCTATTTTTGACCTTCAAATTCAAGATGGCCGCCAATTGGCTCTTTAAGGTGAGACACCACTACAGGTGAATAGGGTATAAAAAAAAAATTTGACGGCAGCCATTTTGGATATCGGGCTCTCACAAAATTTCCCCACATTTTTGTGAGGGGCACTCATTTTTTTCTTTAATCTTTATGGATGACAAATCCAGTGAGAAACGAACCTTCGCTGTCCGCGGTCACGAAACGGCTATAGATGACCCAACTATAAGGCTGTTTTTCTAAACTGTGGTACCAAATGTCCCCTGGCAGATGCTCTTGGGCATCCCTTAAGAGGATGGAGAGCAAGACTATGGATCATTTTGTACATCAAGCATGCATCAGTGTAAAATATGACATTATTACAATTTAAAAAATTGAACCTTTTTCACAATGTCTTGCACTTTCATAATTTGTTTCTAAAGGGAGTACGCAGGCTTAAGTGTAGTTGCACCTGCCTGTAACCAAGTTTTTATACAAGGCTTTTAAATGCCTCAGACATTTGTCAGATGATTTGATGAGGCCTGGGTGTCTGATGTCTTTCTTCAGTCCAGTGAAAACCGTTTTTTAATTGCAGCTCTGCAGGCTTGATGTACTGTGATCAATGATTCTGGGTTTCCCTGTAACAAAGTTGTTTTCCTCCTCCAGGTCGCATTCCAGACAGCCTGAAGAACTGCGTGAACAAAGAGTTCCTCACACAGACCACGCACTGGGCCGGCATGGACCCGGCTGTTGTTCATCCAGAACTCAATGGCACCTATAGGTACAACAAACCATTGAGAAACTCATTCCTCTTAACTGAATGTAGCATGTAGATGATGCTTTGATACAATAATACACAACTGGCAATGCAAGATTGCTTTTACTGGGGTTCAAATCAACATGATGTCAGAATAGACCATTTTGGACTTCTTAATACTTGTTCCTGGTCTTATTGCACATTAGTGGATGTTAAAAGAAAACTCTTCACAGTCTTTCATCAACATGTCATAACATGTTTCAGAGACAATAACTTGTCTCTGAAACACCTAATTTAAAGGAGTAGTTCATTAGAAAAAAAATTTTTGCTGATAATTTATTCGCCCCCATGTCATCCAAGATATCCATGTCTTTCTTTCTTTAGTCGAAACGAAATTAAGGTTTTTGATGAAAACATTCCAGCATTTTTCACCATATAATGGACTTCAATGGGAACCAAACGGTTCAAGGTCCAAAAGACACTTTCAGTACAAACTGCAAACTGTTCAAAGGCTTTAAATGATTCCAGTCGATGAATAAGGGTCTTATCAAGCGAAATGATCGCTCATTTAAAAATAAATAAAAAAGTTTAAGTTTTAATCAAAATTTAATTTAATCAAGTTTTCATCAAAATGAACGAATCTTTTTCAGAGTCAATTCGTTCGTTTCGTTCGTTGAATAAGAAAAAGATTCGTTCATTTTGATGAACGAGTTCGAACAGGAGAGTAACGAACCTGCATCACAGAACAGAGCAAGGCGAACATTTGACATTTGAGAAAAATGCTGCAATGTTTTGCAGCTTAATTTCTTTTCGACTGAAGAAAGAATGACATGGACATCTTGGATGACATGGGGGTGAGTAAATTATCAGCAAAAGTTTTTTGAAAAGTGAACTGCTCCTTTAAGTGTGTGGGGAAAATAATTAGTGATTGACTGAAGTTTGTTCATTTTCCATTAGGATCTAGAGAGCCAGTATGATATATACATAAAACTATGCAATGGCAGCAAATGAGACGAGACACAGAATCGCTTATATAAAACGCACATATTTTACAGAAAAAAAAAAAGAAAAAAAAACCTTGGTATGATAATGATCAAGAAATAAAAAAAGGAATTGTTTAATATCTACTGGCAAAGTTATTACATTTTGAAACTTACGGATAGGGTACGTAAAGGGTTCCCACAGTTTTTAACGGTGCATTTCTGTGACCTTTCCAGTCATTTGTGAGTACTTGATAAGGATTGTTGAAATCGTTTTGATTAAGACTGATTTGCCAATGAATCAATCAGACCAATATGTGAATCTGTATGACTTATTCATTGAAAAGAAACGAATGATTTGCTCATGAATCAAACATTACTAGCAGGGCTTGACATTAACACCCGTCAACCCGCCAAATGCGGGTCGATTTCAGCGGTGGCGTGTAACGCAGTCACTCCTACTAGTCACTTTGACAGGTTGAATTTGATATATAATATGCACATTTTTCAATTGTAGCCTTTCAAAAAGGCATCTGAAATAATAAAACAAGTGCAATGTAGTGTTGTCGAAAATATTTTTCGATACATATCGATGCTCAAATATGTATATGAATAACACTTCCAATACTCATTTTCCGCAGAATAGATACACCCTATCAGCTGAGCTTTCTCTCTCTCTCATCTCTCCAACAGTGAGTTACACACAAACCCGCCTCCCATCATTCACTCATTTCATTTGCTCCGGATGAATATTGTTGGTGCATTGTACTCATTCCCGCATATTGTGTTCTCACACCCAAAGTGCGCGCACATAAAGCCGCCTCTCTGTAATAAATTTAGTTCTTTTTCGGTGTTTATTGCGCTTAAACAGTTAAGTACACACAAAATAATGTCAAAATTAGCGAATATTCAAGTAAATACAGTCAGTTGTTTTAAGTGAACGTAAACAGTTGAGAAAGAAAACGAATCTGTAACAGTAGAATGGATCAGTACGTCAGGTCTTAAAGTGACGGCAGTCTAATATACCTGCTGACAAATTATAAGATGCTATAAAAAATATGTATATGGCAGTTTTTCCACATTGTATTGATGTCAAAATTATGGCCAATGAAAATGCTTAATAGCTGGTAACTTTGGAAAACCACTAGTCAACAGTGATTGGTGAGCAAAATTTAATGTCAAGCCCTGATTACTACAATAGAACTAGAATATATATTCACTAGTGAAATTTTCAATACTTTTTACGTGGCTTTAAGGAAAACCAATGCTTGAAAAACACAGTTTTAGTTATAAAATCACTATAACACACAGCCTCAAGCTGCTTTTATAGAAACAGCAACATTATGACAAATTTCCAATAAAAAAATACATTATTAAATATATGAATCCAATCGTTTTGTAATATAGCCATGTACAGAGCCCCTAAAGGGACCTCTGCAAAAATAAAAAAATATACAGACATTCGCGTGTGCATGGGAAACTATTGCTCAATTTTTTAATTGGCTGTTAAAGTTTTTATGGGACAATATAAATATATTGCCCTAATGAAATCAAAATTTTGAGCCCTTTTTTTACTGTATCAATCTTTTTTTGTGAACCATAAAACTTAGCATATAGGACGATGCACACTGAGCCGCATATTGTGCCATCAGCCCATTTTTTGGCCGCCAAAGCAGACATAAGGCCTTGATATTATACATATTGCCCTAACAAAAGCCAAATATTGAGCACACTGATCTCTATTAATTCATGCACATCCATTATCTCGTTTACTTCAGAGTAAGATGGCAGTGACGCACAAAGGAAATAGGTTAGTATTCATAAACTAGAAATTATGAGGGGTAGTTCACTTTAAAATTAATTTTTGGTGTTTTAGATTACCTCAAGGGCATCCAAGATGTAGATGTCTTTGTTTCCACAGTATTTTCAATTTTTATATTTTTAGGTCAAACCGTTCTTGTCCGTCAGTCATATACAATGGAGGTCTATGGTCACCACCTCAAAGAGCATGCACAGAGAAGTCCAAATTAAACATGATTTAATGACTCGTAAATGTAAGTACACATTGATGGCCTAAGACACGAAATGAGCGGTTTGTGTGAGAAAACAAACAGTATTTATATCGTTTTTACCTCTTGTAACCACTGCCATAAAGCGCTCCCGCCCTCAGATCACTTGGACGTGGCTGTTTACAGGAGGTAAAAACGTTATAAATACTGGTCGTTTTGTGTCTTAGGCCATCAACGTGTACTTACATTTACGAGTCATTAAATCATGTTTAATTTGGACTTCTCTGTGCATGCTCGTTGACGTGGTGACCATAGACCTCCATTATATGACTGAGAGACACGAACGCTTTGACCTAAAAATATCAAAATTGAAACTACTGTGGAAACAAAGACACCTACATCTTGGATGCCCTTGAGGTAAGATAAAACATCAAAAATGTATTTCAAAGTGAACTATCCCTTTAAGAGAAATCTTTTGTAACATTTTTACTGTCTTTACTGTAACTTTTGATCAGGTTAATGCATCCCTGCTAAATAAAACTATGAATTTTTGTTTATTATTATTATTTTTTTTTTTTGAGAGATGACTGACTTTAATGGGAGTGTAGTATATGATGTATGGACTTTTAAACTCGGCCCATTCAGTCAGATTGTAGAGCTGGATAAAACTAATTTTTTTTAATCAACCATTATGCACACATAGTAGTTTCATAGAGACATGGAGGGCTTCACTGCAGGGACAGTTGTTCTATTGCAGGTGTTTAATAGGTTTTAACATGATTCCCCTTCCGCAGGTACCCCCCGGGCATAGTGAGCCTCGCTTCAGGGGGTCTACCACCACCAGTGGAGGGCATCATGCCGAGTGCCGTGCCCATAACCCACAGCCTGCCCACCGTAGCCCACCCTCCACACGCCCCCTCACCTGGCCAAACCGGCAAACCTGAACCTGATAGAGAACAGCACCCCAACGAACAGTTGTAGCCCCCCTCTTCAAATTCTCTCCGTACCACTATAGAACTCTCCTGGTCCTTCTTTACCCCAAAGAAGAGCACGGAAACAGGCTCCCGGGCTCAGAACCAGCCACTAAAAACAACCACGACTCCGAAGCAGCCATCTCTTTGACTGAAGCTGGTGGACTGCGCTCTTTGAAGTACTAGTGGGGGGGGAAAAAAACAACAACAAAAAAAGAGAAAACCGTGTGGATTTCAAACAAAGTTAACTTCTCCCTGATGCAAAATCCTGCTGTTTTAGATTGTAGTCTGTCCAAGTGCAGTGGGCGATCTTTTATTCGTTCTTTTTTTTTGTGTCTGTCTAATGGGTTTCATTGTTAAAACAACAGTAGCTATTACATGAATGTAACCTGTTTGTGTGCAGTTTTTAGGACATGATTAATGGTTTGTAGATGCTAAAAAAATAAATAAAAAAACTGAAACCGCTTACAGGAGGCATCTCACCACCTGATATTAGATGCGATAAAAAGCATATTAGTTTCACTCGTTTGATTTTAAAAGCCCCGAAAGAGGCGGGATTTGCACACCCTCTCAGGAAAATTTATTTCCCCCCCCCCCTTCCTTCCTTCTTCCTCCTTCCTTTTAAATTAAACCACATAGTGCATTGTTTTTGTACTCATTTGTCTTTTTGTAGTTAAAATTAAGTACAGTACATTAAAGAACTACACTCAGTATGTTTTTATTTTTGGAGCATGTATTACCTTATGTGTTAAAGGTTAAAAAAGAAAACAGAAAAATGTAAAAAAAGAAAACAGAAAAAACAAAACAAAAACAAATTTGTCTTGTGCAAAGCTGGCGGTAATGCTTGCCTGTTTGTGTGTGACTTGATTGTACCGTGTGTGTTTTTTTTTTTGTTTGTTTGGTTTTTTTTTTTTTTTTTTTTTTTTGAGGATGCCGGGATAGTTGCAGCTCTCCATCGCCTACATAGTTTCCTTCCTGGTAAAGTGGTAGGCTAGCAATATACATACTATATATACTATGAGATCTTAATATTTTTTGTTAAACAAGAGTCCAAAAAGAAATGTTTGTGACTGTATGCATTTGTATGAATTATTTTAAATGAAATAAAAGTCAGAGTTAAGTGACACGACAACATTTCTGTGAGTTTATCTAAGATATGGCAGAAGTGGAGGTTCAGTTCAGGTTTCCTTTGTATTTGAACAACACCATCGCTGTTTACGTCCTCTTGTGGACATTGGTCATCACATCATATAAATAATGCAGATCAAAAGGTACCAACCAGGCATCATGCTGCATATAGTTTGTATACAGGGGAATTGGGATCTTATCTCAAAGCTGTGAATTAGCTCTGAAGAATTGGTATTTTGAAGGATTCTTTCACTTAAATTTTCTCTTATTCTTTACTCACTCTCGTGTCTTTCCAAACCAGTTTTGAAGAACATTCACCTGGGGATACCGAGCTCCAGAAAGGCTTCGTTGAATAGAAAAATAAAAAAATAAACATTTTATGTTACCATTTGTTTTAGTGTGGTGTAAGGAACAGACCAAAATTTAAAGGGGTCATGACATGATAAATTATATTTGCCTTGATCCTTTGACATATAAGAGGTCAATGTACCATTAAAACACCTGGCAAGTTTCAGAGCTTAAAACGTCCTCATTATAAACAAAGCATTTTTTTATCAGTTTTAGTCACAAAACCAAATGCATTCATCAATGCGCATGTTTAATTTTCCACAATTCCTAAATAATGGCATCTTCCTGTGAAACGACAGACTTCTATCTGATGACAAACAGGATTTTCTCAATCATTTAGTCTCTTAAACCCCTCCCCTTTCTAACAATCGACCATAAACTCGCCTCTATCTGCCTCTATTCAATCAACAACCGATGCAGATTTTCAACTCGCTTTGAATTGTTACAATGTCTTAGTATATGTAAATGAACAATGCTTACTGTTTCTCTATGTTACCTGGACAAAGAAATTCACGTTTATTTGGCAGCAAAAGTCTGAATGACAGCTTCAGGGCTTTCGTGAAAAATATAGATTGTACTTCTGCATTTATTGGCGCTTTTCCACTGCTGGTACGGCTCCATATGGTTCGGTGCGACACGGTTCGGCTCGCTTTAGCTTTTCCACTGCGTGGTATGACTCGGCTCGACACGGCATGGTTCGCTTTAGCTCGGTGCGCAAAACACATATATGTGCGCAAACACATATAACCTACAATTATATATATATAAATATAAACACAGTTACATCCAGTCGAACGATGTATCAATTAAATTCAGATTGGATTATGTTGGAAATAGGAATTTACCTAAAGCTAAAAGAAGTTTTGTGCCTCTTACTAGTGCTTTCGACCTTCTTTTGATCTGAATGGTGTGTGGAAAACCCTTGAGTTTTGCCACAGACTTGTCCCACCACCTAGAACGCAACTGAATGGATTTTAAAGCACCTCCATGCTTGGAAAAACCTTGGAAAACTCTCACATTTCACAGGAAATGATGTAATACTTGCGTCCATATTTACAGGTCTGTTCTCATGGGATTAGTATTACCTAAGGTAATTTTTCTAGACCTTTTTACAGAAGGTAAAAGTCGGCCTAATCTTTATTGACATTGTCCGTAATGATTACTGAGATGCACATTCGGACGGGACCTAAAATCACTGAAAAGCTCTTTTGATAATAACTTTATTCCATGTTAAAGGGATGATGAACTGAGAAATCAATTTTTCCTTGAGCTATTGGCATCTAAGAGGTCATCATATTATAAGAACCCTTCTGAAAAGTTTCAAACTGAAAACGTCCTTGTTAGTCCAATAAAAGCTTTTATTGACACCAGGCTCAGCAAACGACTCGTTTTTTAAAGTGCGAAACAACGTCAACAAAGAGGATAAAACACCACCCCCGCAGAAGATCAACGCCTACTTCAACACGGCCGGTTTAGCCCCGCCCACCGATTCACGCATTACACGCATAGATAGATAACATAGATGCCTACCTCGTGATGACAAACCGGATCCGAGCGATACAAAATATTGTCCAGTGCCTGGTTGTTGAAGAAGACAGTTGCTGCATAAGCTTCCTCTGGATTCCAATAGGACTGCATGGATAAACTTTATTTTTAATGACGTTCCAGCTGATGAGGTAAAACATTGTCCGTCTGTTCGCTTCATATCACTGAGGATTGTTTTGTTAACAAGACTGGATTTGCAGACCGATTAAGAGTAAAGAACAGTGCTGTGCCGTCTATATTGGATCTGACAGGAATGATGCAACACATGGACTCTGGGTCGAACCTGGGTCGAACCTTGACCTCAGGCAACAATAGAATAAAATTTTAAAAGCCAGTTCATGACCCCTTTAAATCAATCCCGTCCAAATAGGGCTTAAATTCACTAAAAATCCTCCCCTCCACTGCACCATTAAAAAACTTGTACGCATATTCAAGCTTGCAATGTTTGACGTCAACAACGGCAAACTACATTGGTCCTTGTATGTTTCTTAACTGTGGCAATTTTAAAAAAAGAATCGCAATGACCTTTCGTTCAAATGTATACGAATTGGGCAACTCATAAAATATTTACGATTTCACAAAAATTAGCCACCTCGTAAAATTCATACAAATTGCCATGAGATCTGACTGTTTTTCTTTTTCATATTGTGTGTAAAAGAGCAGCATGAACATCCTGCTGAATTTCTCTTCAGGAAGAAAATCAAACAGATTTGGAATGACATGAGGGTGAGAATTTCTTTTTTCATTTTTGGCTGAGCTGTTTTGTCAACACATTAAATAAAATCATCCAACCAGTAGTACACTAGCTAGCAAATGCCTGTAAGTATGTGTTCAAAAGCGTTGGATTGGGAATGCTCTTTACACATTGAGGTGGGGGTGGTGATGACTCAGCATTGAAACTGATCCCTGCACATGCTGTTTTCCTTCCAGCAATGTCCCTCAGCAGACCTCCATAATTCCTGCATCCTGTCCTCTGCTTGTTCTGGATATCGTTTTGGTGAGTTTTGCCATTGAACATAGGAAGAGGCCTTAGAGAGTCCCTGAGCAGTTTTGTCAAACCAAAGAAAACTGAAGAAAACTCAAGCCTGAGAAGAAAGAACAGACACGACATTCTATACAAGCAGTGCAGAGCGTTGTAAAGCATTGTAAGGGCTCTGATTCGCTTACAATCATCATTGTTAAATAAGCCCTGTTCATGATGAGCAAACAGCTTTGTAAACATGCATGTGCGATCTGTATGTTTCAGGGTAGCTGAACATTATCTAACCCGAGTGTTCATACTGCATGCCATGCTATAGCACTGAATCCGAGTGATACATTTTCATTCAAAACCAAAGTTATAGTTTCTATTATTCAATTGTTGGGGAGGTTATACGTGTTCGTAATAGTTTTTGAGATTGTTCTGATACTGATGACACTGAATGGAGATTGGAAATGTGATAATAAAGGGCAATTGATCGGACTTGGACTTGCACGTGTTTTGTGCCAGAAAACAGTGTAACATTACAAAGTAAGATTTGGGTGCGTCTGTCATTTGGGAGGCGCACTTTGTATTTCCGGTGTGTTGTGATGTCCATTGGCCATCAGTCTGTCCTGAAAAATGTAAAGGTTGTTGCTGGCGGCGATGGCGATAATGTTTTCTTTGGGATGCCAGGCAGTGTGGAGGATTTTCTTCCTGAAGTCCAGACTTTCCACGCTGACGTCCGTCTCTTTCCGTTTCTTGCCCACACACACGCGCCTCGGCTGCAGGACGGCACGCCGCTTACACATCTCGCGACTGGCCTCCAGAGTCACGTCACGCCGGCTCGCCCGGTCAAACATTCGGAAGTAGTTGTTGTAAGCCCCCGTCATGATCACGCTGTGGAGGAAGAGAGGGATTGAGAGGGAACAGATGCACAACAGGTGGATCCACTTGAGTTATATTTCAGAGGTCAAAGGTAAATGTTGTAAAGGTTACGGCCTCACCTGTCTGTTCCATTCCAAGCACATTCAAACTTGTCAAAAATACAGTCGCTTTCATACAAAGAGAACAGTTTGGTTCTCAAGTAGTCGTGGACCTAAAGAGACAAGCAAAAATGAGAGAGAATTCTTTTGAAAAAAAAGTTAAGCACTCATGATAAATGGAGTGAAATGTCATATATAACTGGATATATAACTGGAATTTTTCTTAATACTGTAGGTTTAGGTCAATAAAAACATTTTGGTTTTGGCTTTTCTTTATTAAACTCAGAATTGAAATCATTTTTAAAGGTCTCACCTTTGAGGTGCTTTTTGTCCAACTACATCAAGATGTTTGATGGAGCTGCCCTCTCCCTTTGCAGAAAATTTATTTAGATCTTTTTCTATCACAACAACTCTTTAGCACGGTAACGGATATGGCAATGTTAATGTATTCGGTCTTGTCAGAATAGATATGCTACGCTGCTGCTACAGAGCAAGTAAAGAGATTGCATGTCTGTGTATCTATTAGCAGTAGCATGATGTAATATTACTCATAACAGGTCTATACAGGTGGAGCTGTAGGGAAGGTGGAGGGTTTCAGAAGTACACATGCCAGTCCTGTCTCATGTAGCACATGTGGTGTTTTGTGTTCCTGTCTCTGTCTCGATCCCATCTTCCTTGTTATCTCCTTATTGGTTTCCTTTGCCCCACTTGTTGATCCCTCTTTACCTGCCTGATTTGTCCCTTTTATAAGTTCCTTAGTGTTTGCAGTCTGTGTTGGCTTGTTGTCTTGTATACGTTTCCTGTTTTCTCGTTTGTTTTTGAAGCTGTTGTTTTGTTTTGTATTATGTTTTCCCCCCTTGTGGGTACTTTTTTCTTTAATTTATTTATTTTATTAAATACATCACTATTCTTTTGCAATCGAGTCCTCACCTAGTTTTCTTAAGTTGTCGCGTAACATAACGATCCAAAGCAGCGAAGGAATTCATGTAACAGAACGAACCGACCATGTCGAGGACTCAGCGAAGGAATTCACTTCACCCACCAGCTGTCTTGTGCCCCCACTACGAAGTTATTCTTCGTTTTCTGTCGCTAAGTTCCCTCTGCCAACAAGGGGCTGATATGAGGAAGTCCGCCGCCAAATTCCTTAGAGCAGCGGAGGGATTAAGATTGAATGAAGGGCCTCTTAAGGACCTTTTTTTTTTGCTTTCGGGTCCCAAGTCCGGTGGTCCCGAGTCCGGTGGTCTGGAGACGGAGGAGGAGGAGAAAGGCCTCCTCAACGACTTGTCCGGTGGCTCCTATAGACTATCTCGAAGGTGACCGCCATCCCTGACGAACCGCCCAGGTGCCTTGCCCTGCCCATGCCGCTCAGGCTGCTCACCCTGCCGGCCCTGCTCAATCTGTTCGACTTTCCGGCACCACCCCAGCGACCCTTCACGTCTGGCGATCCAGAGACTGTTCTTGTCAAGTCTGCCGATCCAGAGACTGTTCACATCACGTCTGCCGATCCAGAGACTGTTCGCGTCACGTCTGCCGATCCAGAGACTGTTCACGTCACGTCTGCCGATCCAGAGACTGTTCACATCACGTCTGCCGATCCAGAGACTGTTCGCGTCACGTCTGCCGATCCAGAGACTGTTCACATCACGTCTGCCGATCCAGAGACTGTTCGCGTCACGTCTGCCGATCCAGAGACTGTTCACATCCCGTCTGCCGATCCAGAGACTGTTCACATCCTGTCTGCTGATCCAGAGACTGTTCACATCCCGTCTGCCGATCCAGAGACTGTTCACGTCCCGTCTGCCGATCCAGAGACTGTTCACATCCCGTCTGCCGATCCAGAGACTGTTCACATCCCGTCTGCCGATCCAGAGACTGTTCACATCCCGTCTGCCGATCCAGAGACTGTTCACGTCCCGTCTGCCGATCCAGAGACTGTTCGCGTCACGTCTGGCGATCCAGAGACTGTTCACATCCCGTCTGCCGATCCAGAGACTGTTCACGTCCCGTCTGCCGATCCAGAGACTGTTCGCGTCACGTCTGGCGATCCAGAGACTGTTTGCGTCAGTCTGGCGATCCAGAGACTGTTCGCGTCACGTCTGCCGATCCAGAGACTGTTCACATCACGTCTGCCGATCCAGAGACTGTTCGCGTCACGTCTGGCGATCCAGAGACTGTTCACATCCCGTCTGCTGATCCAGAGACTGTTCACATCCCGTCGGCCGATCCAGAGACTGTTCGCGTCACGTTTGGCGATCCAGAGACTGTTCACATCCCGTCTGCCGATCCAGAGACTGTTGCGGTTCCTGAGCCGGTGTTCCTCCGCCATGGCCATCCGACGTGACGTCTCCACCCTGGCCACCTGCACGACCTACTTCCCTCTGGCTGCCTCTGTCTCCGCTGTGGCCACCAGTGGGAAACTCTCTGCCCTGGCCGCCTAAGGAAAAGTCTCCGCCCTGGCCACCAGATGGACTGACATTTCCGCCCTGGTCTCCCGAACTGTCCATTTCCCCTGCCCCACCCTGGTCTGTCCTTCCTGTTCAACGTTGTTTTTTTTCTCCTGTCCCTACCCCTCCCTGGTCTGTCCCTTCTGCCCCTCCCTGGTCTGTCCCTTCTGCCCCTCCCTGGTCTGTCCCTTCCGCCCTTGGATCCCTTCTAGCTAAAACACTGTGTGAGTTTGTGTATATGTTTGAGTGAGTGAGTAGGTGAGAGACCTGGTATGTTTCCACAGGTTTATTTTCCATGTTGAGGTCCCAGACTTTAGCAGTGAGGTAATCTCTAGTCATCAGGTAGCGGCCACTGTGACTGAACTTCACATCTGACACAGAGGATACAATCTCTGAGAGGAACGAGCGGCGGGCTGGATCCACTGCCTCTTCATACACTGAAATGGAGTGAGCACACAGATATAAAAACAATTAATTTAATACAAAGCATTATTACATTATCAACCATTTGAATGTAAACAAGTATCATCTGACCTTACATTAAATATGGACGATGGCAAATTGAGTTTCAAATCTGAAAGTCTAAGTGCTTTAGGATATCTTAAGTTCAATTTAATTTAATCTAAAAACACTTTTAATAGGCTACTATTTGTGGATATGCCCCTATTGTAAGTCTTAGAACAACATTTTCTGCCAACTACTAAGATTTTAGGCTCAGGAGGACTGAAAGAATTGATGTCATCAGGGGTAATTACAGGTTATGGTTGACAGAAATGTTGTTTCAAAACCAACAAAATCAGTACATTCAGGCAGTATGATTTTTCATTATTCATCTGCGTAGCTTACATTTGGCATGCTGGTCGCAGAGCGCACGAGCTCTCATGTCACAGAGGCGTGTGGTTCCTGTGCTGCTGCTGAAGGCCAGCAGGTGGCAGTGGTGAGGGTGAAATTCGGCCACTGTGATCACCTCACTGAGGTCCTCCATGTTTTCTGGCTTTAAATCTACAATATCTGACAGAAACTCACTGAGGAACTCTGACAAACTGGGGTTTTATATCATCACTAGTTCACAACACATTTTTAACAATAACTATTAACAAAATGTCCAAAACAAAAAGCTTTCCTCTGGATTTCTGTAGGGTTGCACCAGCCGTTTCCAGGTTCTTGCTTAAACTGAAACGCAAAGAGGCTACGACACGTAACTACTAGCTAGTTTGTAACTAACTAGTTTGTGAGGTACAAAACTGTTTTGCCTAGAGTGTTAAGTGACTCTGCCTCTCTAAATGAGTAATTGAATCATTCACTCAAATGATTAGTTTAACAATATTGATTTATTCAGGAACGTAATACCAATGCTGGGTGCTGTTTAGAGATCTAAAGGTCGATTCTGTGATACAGTCTTTGATTCAGATTTGATAGAAATCTTTTTTTATTTAAATGAAGCAAAACTATAGGCAAAGTAATCAGCAAATATCTAGTTAAGGGACTGAACAGAAACATTTATACAAAATTTAAATTTTCAGCCCTTTTCCAAAACTCATTTGTTCAAAATTCCCAAAGCTGATGAACTTAGAGAGGTTTAAATTTATTTTAAATACTATTCCTGAATATTAGAATCCCAACTTTTATCTTTGTGCTACACAGTTTACGGAGAACAGCTTCCAGAACCACAATTCCCACTTTGTCTGGACAATCTGTTGTTTGAGGATCACAACTTGTAAGTATGTCTTATTATTTGTACTTATGTTTTCTATTAACAGTTCCAATTATAAGTTTTATTTTGTTGCAACAACAATGGAAACAAAGGGCAAAGCCTTGCCTCTGCTCGCTTGCAGGCCAACATTAATGTTGATATAGTGTTTACTGTAGCTTTTGTAAGACTGTTCACCTCCCCTTAGGAAAATTAACCTTGGTTTTGTGATCGATTACTGTTTGTATTACCATAGTATCATGATTAAATGGTATTATAACATTGTATCTAATATGTGTGAGAAAATTAGAATTTAAAAAAAAAACACCACCCTGAAGCGTCCTGTGAAATTTGTGCTTGCATGTGCATGAAATCCGTTCTGGATGCTCCTCTTGCTTGTTAACACTGTCAGGGTCTGAATCAGGTTTGAAATTGCCGCCATCCCTTATATTTACACCTGAGGAGATGAAACTCGCGGTTATAGTAAGGGACGTGACATTTCCCAATTTCCCATTTCTCTGCTAAGCGGGAACACACTGGGCCAGCTACACCAATCACAGCATATTTCAGGAGGAGGGGTTTCATCAAAACAGAAACTAAACGGCGCATTGCATTCGGGCCAGACTGGGAAGAGAGGAGCTGTTATAATGTAAAATATGTGAAATTTATGTTGTTTTTTTAACAATCAAGTATGAAAGCATATTCTAGTTCACCCCAAAAAGAAAATCAAGACTTTGTGAAAGGGCATAATAGGACCCCTTTAATTTGCAACTGGCTCCTGCTAAAAAGATTGATCACCATGTTGCAACATGCTAAAAGCCACTATTTATTTAAGCCATATCTCTGTGCAGCTCTCTCACATTGAAAAGATGAGGATACTGAAGCTGCGGTCCGTGATGCTGAGATGCCACAGGTTAATTCTCAGGTCATCAGCAGACAGGTACGTCTCACAGTCGCTGTTAACACTGATGGAGTTGATGTGATATGCATGTGCGTTAGCAAAAACACGGCGTGGGGTCGCCTCCACCAGCAGATCCATCGGCCGCAGGACAGGGACCTACACCAGCAGAAACTCACATCAGGCAATAAGAAGAAACAGAAAAGAAGAAAGGAGAAGTACCACACACCTGTAGAGTAGTGACTGTTGAGAGGTCCTTCAGTCTGCCTTCCTCGTCTCGCAGATTGTAGCCTTCTGCTCGCTTGTCTCTCTCACTCACCTTCCACAGCTTTACGGTCTTATCTGACGAGAAACGCAAAAGGTGTGTAATTCTTAATGATTCATCACTGTGTTTTGGCATTGTATGATGTAATGTTATCAAGAGTTTTAGCGGTTACCATTGGTGGAGAGGAGGAAGTGGGCGGGGTTATGCGGAGGGAGCCAGCGAATCTTATTGATTTTCTCTTCAATCTCCAAACTTTTCAGATAATCAAACTCAGGCTCATGACTCTGAAATGTACTATAAACATTATATTCGCCCTAAAAGAGAGAGGTAGCAGGAAAAGATGAGACTTTTTAGCATGAAGTAATTATGAATGAATTATTTTGCTGTTAATTTATCTGCTTCCCGTGTTAAGATATCTGAGGAAACGTTATAATAAAAGGTTAAACTAGGTAAATATTAAAATATGCAAAATATTATTTATTATAATAATGATAATTTCCATGTAAAAATGTCATTTAATTATTAAGTCCAAATGAAATCTAAATCAAAGCTTTATGGTTTCGTCTGTTAGCTTTTAGGGGATTGTATGTGAAAAGTTAACCAAAAAAAAGTAATCAAGATATGCAATTAAAAAATGTATTGGGCCTCATTCACATGAGGGGAATGAATTTTGGCTTAAATCATTCATAAAAGCAACTCTCAAATCTACTAATACATGACATCTACATGACATCTGGCCCAGTTGTGGCCCACATCTCCCACATTCTTCTGGCCCACATACTCAACCTGAGTGTAGATGGCAATAACATACACATCCGGGCCTCATCTGGGCCAACTGTGGCACATATGGCTCAGTCCTTGCAGCGGCAAAGTAAAAATAAGCCGCATCTGGGCGCCACACAGCAAGCTACAACTCACTAAAACCGGCTTGATGTCTGTGGGCCAGATACGGCCCGTATGACCTTTGCCGCTGCCAGAACTGAGCCATATGTGTCATAGTTAGCTTGTCTGAAGTATAAAATCATTGGTTACCCGTAAGCCAATCACATAACGCAATCACCTCTCTCTCCAACTTAAACATCACCTCCATTCAAAATGTTTAACAAACATTCTTCTTGTTTCGGGCTTCAGTTTGCAAATGACGGGAATATTCTCCACAACAGAGCGAATTACATCCCGTATCTCCATTTCCGCAGTCGTTTTCGATTTCCCTAGCCTAAAGTACAATCTCAAACTCAGCGTTTAGCAGACGCGGCTCTCAGCCCGCCCTCTGTTCGTTGAAGCGGAAGTACGCATCTGACGTAGTCAGGTTAATTATGGCGCTTTTCCACTGCATAGTACGGTACGGTTCGGCGCAGTACGCTTCGACTCGGCGCGGAACAGTCCGGATCGCTTTTCGTTTCCACTGCAGTAGTACCCCTTCAAAGTGTGTGGGACTGATCGTTATTTGCGCGCGCCTCTACTGCCATGACATCATCTTAAAAGCGCCACATTTTCAAACCCACAACACAGGAACAATGGAGACTATCGAGGGGATGGTGTTCCTGATTCTCGGTATGTGGTTGTTTTTAACTGCTAGACGAAAAAATGTGTTTAAAATGAGGCTGATGGCAGCAAAACAAAAATACTGCTAAAAAAGTGTCTCGTGTCGCAAATCCAATGACGCTAGTAGTGACACTGGTAGTGACGATTCTGTCTGACCAATCAGTGATCTGCAGTGTTTCACGTCACATTTTAGTACCGGTACGGTACGCTTGGAACCTCAACAGACCAGGTACCATTTAAAGCGACCTGAAGCGAACCGTACTGTACCGTACCATGCAGTGGAAAAGCACCACAAGTGAGACGTACCGAACCGAACCGTACCGTACTATGCAGTGGAAAAGCGCCTTTAAAAATACCACCTGCCTTGAGTTACACACTCTCAGAAAAAAAGGTACAAATTTTGTCACTGGGACAGTACCCTTTAAAAATGCTTTAATATGTACCATTTAGGTACTAATCTGCATACTTCTGGTACCAATATTTAGGGCCTACTTTTTTGGCACAAAGGGGTACCTTTTGAAAGGGTACTGCCCCAGAAACAACTTTTGTACCTTATTTTCTGAGAGTCGTAAACTAAAACCTATTGACTTTAAAAATGCAACTTGTGCTTTAAAATCTCCCATCTCAACTTCCAGTTTCAATTGGTTTCAAAGTTTGTCAAAAATGGAAAAGTGTGTTTGTCAGAGATATCTCTCACCTGTGGTTCTCTCTGAAAGATGACAACCCTCCCACCCTTATCACCCGTGGCCAAGAACTCTCCAGTCTGGTTGAACTCCACCGTAGAAATGACATCCGCTGAAACAGACAATTTTTTTAATAAATCCACAGGCCTCTATTTAGTGTAATGTGCTGTCAATAAAACTGCAGATCTGCTCAGTCAATATTAGACTGCCTGAGTCAAGCATTGCTTTGCAGTAAACTAGTGTAGTAAAACAAATGTAATATTTGTATTTGAATACAGATCCAAAAACAGTTTTAATATCAAGGTGTGCACATTCACTAAACACCAGTACAAAGGACAAAAAGTGTCTCTGTTACAGTACTCGTCAAAAGTTTGGACACTTTTTGTTATGACTTATTTCCACATTTTAAAGTAATGGGGAAGTCATCAAAACTATGAATTACTATGCATAACACAAATGGAAATATGGAAATTATGTAGTAACCAAAATTGTCTTATATCTATATATCTGAGCTTCTTTGTTGAGATTCCAGCTCTGTACACCTGGGTTATTATAAAAAAATAAATGAATGTGTAACTTGAAATAAATGTTAACTGAAATACAATGTAAAAACCCTTACAATTATTTTATTTCAAGTAGTTGCTAAAGAAACATTTCTAATTTTCATTCTTGATGTAATAAAAAAAACCTAAGTGAAATAAAATATGAATAAAATCTTATATATATATGAAGAGTTCAGATGCAAAAGCCTCTAAATGCCATTTGAAATTTTCTTCTAAAATGACAATTTTTATCAAGCTTGTATATTTAAGTTCAGTAATTTCACTTAAATGACAATTAATAGGTAATCTTCATTGCCATTTAAGTGAAATTACTGAACTTAAATATACAAGCTTGATAAAAATGATAATTTTAGAAGAAAATGTCAAATGGCACTTAGAGGCTTTTGCATCTGAACTCTTCATATATAAAGACTATATTTTTCATTTCTTTCATTATTTTTCATTTTTATTAGGTATATATATATATACCTAATAAAAATGAAAAATAACAAAATTACCAAACATTAAACTAAAATGAAAACAGAAAATAATTTTAACTATTATTACGTGACAAATTTGGGAATCACAAAAAATTTGGGAATTCCTCCTGAATTGGGATCACAATTCGTCAGGGAACTCCCCGACGACACGTTGGAGTTCCCAGGACAAAAGGGAACCTATAATAGTATCTCAATGATACTAAAATAACACTGATGCATACTCGTTCTCTCAAAAACGTCACAAGGCGCATCCTGGGATGCTTTGAAACAGTATTGAAGTTCCCAGCTGGCATTTTAACGTTGATTCACCGGTGAAACAACGTCAGGGACCAAGGTTGGATCAACATTGGATTATGTTTCGATTTTGCAAATCTAATCAACGTTGATTTTGCAACGTTGTTTCACCGTTGACATCATGAATGTTGTTTCACTGTTGATGTCGCGACGTTGTTTCACGATCTCTCCTTTCAATATTGGTGAGTAAAAGTTGTATGTCGAAGTTAAACCAACATTTAATTATGCTTCGGTTTTGCAAATTGAATCAACGTTGCTATCGTGATATTGTTTAAGTCTTACCATTCAACATGGGAGAATACAATTATACATTAAATTACAACGTAGTTTGAATACACGATCATAACAATGCTAACTGATTTAGTGATTAACTGTACATACTGTAGTCTACACTAAAACATTGTTTAATGTCAAATGACTGACAGCAATGGCTTAATTACAAACACATTTAATAAAGAGTTAGCACATGCTCAAGATTGTAAAACAAGTTTTATTTTGGAAAACAAAACAAAAAAGTCTAAAAATACTTTCTACATCTGAAAACTTTAACTTGCAGTGTTTTCAAAGTAATAAGTAAAGTACAAATCTGAATGGAATACTTAAAAGACAGTTTTTGTTCAATTACAGTAAAACTTAGATGAAATACATTTAATATTTTAAGTGTACAGTAACAGTAGAAAAACTTAGCATCTCAATAAAATGCGACAGCCTTTTGCATTGCTCTAGTAGAGTCCCAGCTTGAGGTCTGCTCCGATGCCATCGCTTCCTCTTGCTCCCTCTTCACTTCTTGTCTGCTCTCTGTACGATCCTGTAGCTCATAAATAAAAGCAAAAACAGTTAAAACTGAATACAAAATTATTTACAAGATTTTCACTTACACTGTTCAATAACAGTCGAGTTGAAAAAGTATACAACTCTATCCAAGACATGTTATGTATTCAGATGTAAATGTACAATATCAACCATAATTAACAAGCAGTTCTTCAGAGCCCCAAGGTGGAATTGATTGCTGCTTAATATTAAAGGTCACTTTGAAATTAATTTTTGATATGTTTTATCTTACCTCAAGGGCATCCAAGATGTAGGTGTCTTTGTTTCCACAGTATTTTCAATTTTGACATTTTTAGGTCAAACCATTCTTGTCTGTCAGTCATATAATGGAGGTCTATGGTCACCACCTCAAAGAGCATGCAAAGAAGTCCAGATTAAACATGATTTAATGACTCATAAATGTAAGTACACATTGATGGCCTAAGACACGAAACGAACGGTTTGTGTGAGAAAACCAACAGTATTTAGGCCTATATTGTTTTTACCTCTTGTAACCACAGCCAAGTCCAAGTGATCTGAAGGCATAATCGGTCTGCGCAAGCGCCGGAAGTGATTCGTTGTTTACACAGAGATTTCGGAAGTTTTAACTGTCACTGGGATCTAAACATATTTAGATATATAGGAAATCGCAATAAAACTTCCGAATCTCTGTGTAAAAAATGAATGACGTACACACGCAAGAGATCACTCCCGGCGCATGCGCAGACCGAAGCGCCCGTGCCTTCAGATCAGTTGGACGTGGCTGTGGTTACAAGAGGTAAAAACGAAATAAATACTGTTAGTTTTCTCACACAAACCGCTCGTTTCGTGTCTTAGGCCATCAATGTGTACTTACATTTACGAGTCATTAAATCATGTTTAATCTGGACTTCTCTGTGCTGCTCTTTGAGGTGGGCCCCATAAATCTCCATTACACGACTGACAGACAAGAACGGTTTGACCTAAAAATGTCAAAATTGAAAATACTCTGGAAACAAAGACACCATCTTGGATGCCCTTGAGGTAAGATAAAACATATCAAAAATTAATTTCAAAGTGAACTATCCCTTTGAACCGTGATTAATTTTTCAGGATTCGTTGAAAGTTCAAGAGAAAAGCAATTAATTAAAATATATATATGAAGAGTTCATATGCAAAAGTCTCTAAATGCCATTTGAAATTTTCTTCTTTAATGATGATTTTTATCAAACTTGTATATTTGAGTTCAGTAATTTCACTTAAATATTATTTAAGTGAAATTACTGAACTTAAATATACAAGCTTGATAAAAATCATCATTAAAGAAGAAAATTTCAAATGGCATTTAGAGGCTTTTGCATCTGAACTCTTCATATATATATATTGCATTACTATAAATGTCTTTACTGTCACTTTTGATCAATTTAATGTGTCCTTTCTGAAGAAAAGTATTTCTATTTTATATATATATAAAAAAAAAATCATATTGACCCCAAACTTTTGAACGGTAGTGTACATTTTTATTAAATTGAGTAAAATCAAATCATAAAAGGTCAATGAATGCATACCAGAAGTGATAGCAGCTAAAGAAAAATCCTCCACCAAATTGCCAGTAATCATATGGATCCTTGGTGAGTCTGGAAGGGGAAACAAGAAATGATTCAATGAAAAGCTCTAAAAAAGCCCTAAAAAAGCGGGATTTTTTTTTCATTCCATAAACAATCTTAAAATGTATTTAATACTACAAACGTTTGCCATTATAACACATTCACACAACATGAACAGAGTACTGTCATCTTTGAGACTGTTAGTTATTACATGATTAAAATGTAAACGCATATTTAAAGCATGGCAATCCCATCAGAAAAATGTGTATCATAGAAAGGGAAGCACACAAAAAAGCCAACTGGTACATCAAAATCAAGCCATAATATAATGTTACCTGCAGCCTTTATCCTGTTATGACATGTCTGAGGGTCTTTCCCTTAATGTTTTCCAGTGAATTAAAGACAGGACTGATGAAGGTAGGTGACATGACCTTTCACTGCGGCACGTCAGAGGAAAAAAGACAAAAGTACAAAAAGTTACTCAGACTTTCTATCAGTAAATGTCTTTCTTTGATGATGAGAATCATACTTTATACTTTATATTAATCCCAGTGTAGGTTTTCGAAAGAGTGTGTAAAATTGACAAGAAACAAAACAAAAACTTACTGTAGTTGGTGGATTTGTCTCTATTTGGGTGTTCTCCCCCCGAAAAAATCATATTCCAATGCTTAACCTAAAACAAATAAACAAATATAATCATTGGCAGTTATCAGGGTTCGAGGTTTTGAACTTCTAATGAATAAATTACGATTTTATCACTTTATTCCGAGACTAATTACCTCTCATGCGTTTAAGCTAACACAAACCACCAACAACAACGCACAGCAGTGTCAGATGGTAACGTAAGATACATGAATAAACTTAATAATATCTCTAGCGCGCTTCACTGATGCAGTAGAAAAACACTCATTTGCAGGCTGCTGTATTAGGCCTATGTCCGCTACCAGTTTGTAAAAATCTTGTCTACAGACAGTAAAAAATGAAGATAATGATCTTCATTAACGGGTGATTATCAGTTTATAGCGTTACCCACAAACTAAATTTACACTCTTTTCAAC
Organism: Pimephales promelas; assembly: GCF_988280905.1. Taxonomy (NCBI): domain Eukaryota; kingdom Metazoa; phylum Chordata; class Actinopteri; order Cypriniformes; family Leuciscidae; genus Pimephales; species Pimephales promelas. Next base: position 14,464,695 of record NC_142777.1, read on the forward strand.
AGATTTCAACAGAACAGAACAGAACGTTAATACCTTTTAAACATTTATTGATATTTGTTAACATATCTAAAGTGAAACTGTGGTAACGACATACATTAAGGACGTTTAACGTTCACGTTAGACTGTTAAGAATAAAAAATGTTTTCTTACCTTTAGTGATTTCGCCAGTATTTTTACAGACCACGTAACATTACGACCCCATCCTCTGTTCACATTCCAGCTTTTGTCCTTCATTGACATATCACAACTCAAATTCGCTCAAAATAAGAATTTAACAAGAATTTTTAAAATAATCCGTGTCCGACGGGGTAATAATCAGCAGAGCAGATGCTCACCTCATACCGACTCAAACAATAACGGACGTATTTTCAAACTTAAAATAGGCGCGCATTTTGTCATTGGCCAGTTTCCTGGAAGACAGAAAGATTAACCAATCAGGGTCAAAGTAAACCGGTGAAACAACCAATAACAGTAGTTTCAGCGTGGTAACGTAGCGAAATGTGTATAGAATATTTAGTTTGCAGTCTGTATTTATTTAATTAATTTGTCAAATGGTGTTTTCATGACAGTGTATGATTTTAAAAAAAAATAATAAAGCATGGTAAACTGTTAGGTAAGCACACAGTATTGTAAATCCACACAAAATCACAAAGCAAAAAGTTTCTGCTGCACTCTTGAGGTTGAAATTATTGGAGAGTTGTCTATAATGATAATAATTATATTTTAACATAGCCAAGGCTGTATTATCAGAATATCATTAAATGCTAATAATGATCATAAACTTTATAAGGCAGATTTCTGTTGTATGTGGTTGAAAACATTACGTTGTTCCAACGTACAGATCTTGTACAAATTTCAACGTTGATTTAGAAGTGTTTTCTTAACATTTTTCAACCGTTTAGCATTAAACGTTATATCAACGTTGTTTCAATGTTGAAACAACAACTGACATTATTTCAACCATATTTCAACGTTGAAGGTCGGTCGTATGCCAGCTGGGTTGCTCCTACTTGTTGACTGCGTCATATAAAGACATTTATCTACAATTTGTCTACAAAACTAATTATTTCAGTAAAACCTTTACAAGAAACATCAGCGTGTCCAACTTTTGACTGGTATTGTAGATCCACGAGAGTTTGTGGGGTATGATGGTGTGTGTGTGTATGCCTGTACCCTCAGTGTACTCTGGCTTCAAGGCAGCGAGGTCTGAACAGAGAACCGGGCTCAGCATTCTGGGACGGAACCAAGGGCGGGGATGCAGCTCTACCAATCCTGCAAAGAGGAGGAGTTTCATGATGAGCGTTAAAAAAGAGTGAGTGGTGAGGGGTTAGAACAGATGCCACTGGTGTTAATGTGTGCCAGAGAAAGATGTTCCAGAGGCGGATTCAATGAGCGGAGCAGAGATAAACCTAAAGATCTGGTTTTGATGTGCTGAAATGGGCCTAGATTTGAGATTAGTAAATGTAATCTTGTTTTGCATCAATATAAACAACAGATTAGCAGAGGGGAGGGGATGGAGGATCCCAGATATGCCACATATAAACATCTCCCTCTGGTCTAAAAGCTGTAAATGGCCTCTGAGATGTAGTTTAGGGTGTTTGAAGAGGATCACATGGCTCACTTTTGCTTGTAAACATTCAGACAGCAAAGCAAGCATGCAAATTTAAATGAAAAACATGACGTTCATAGAAAAACACTCTTACCTTCTGTCACATCGCTGTGCTAGCAGTCGCGTTCAGATACTGATATATTCATTCAGTTCCATTGCTGAGTTGGTGTGTGCAAAAGGTGTCTGTGAAGGTAGGTGTGTGTGTGTGTGTGTGTGTGTGTGTTTGAGGAGTGAGCAACACACCATCCATTTTTCATCCATCAGCATCGAGGTCTGCTGCAAAGCGTCATGGGGTAAATGCAAAGAGATGAATGACACTCTACAGGATATGAACTCCACAAAAAATGTTGAAGAAAAACCACAAGAAGAATCTCTTGGCTCAGTCAGGATGCATCTACACCCAGAGGACCCTTCCGGTCAATTCATTCCTGTTGGGTTTTCCTGAAATCAGAAGTAAACACATGACAGCTGGATTTGTGCGTAGGCATACTGATGTTTGTGCAAAAGAATGAGGGAGGGGTAAACATTCTGCCTATTCTACTGCATAGACTCCTCCTCCAAAGCATTTCACGGAGAGGGAGACACAAAGATGCTGAGTGACACGCACTCGTCCAATCAGGCCACTGGTCAGGGAGTTGTAGCCAATGGGAGAGCAGATCAGCATCACAGAGAGCAGCATCCCCCCACTACAGCATCACACTGATACAGCTACAAGAGCGGTTGCCTGGTAACCGCATCTGTCTATGCGAGCACAGCATGCTTTCGGAATCATTACGAAACATGAGGCTTGGTTACATAAAGATGTGAGAAACCTTACATGATGTACTGTCAGGGAAAAAGTACAAATATTGTACCTTTAGTGGTACAACAGCTCGTCACTGGGGCAGTACTATTAAAAGGACAACTATACCTCCAAAAGGTGCCTTTTAAAAATAATATTTCAATCACGACGACAATGTTAATGTGTGAATGTTAATCGGCTGGACTGAGCAAGTCTGGACTTGTAAGGCCCTGTTTACAGCTGGTATTAAGATGCGTTTTGGTCAATCGGATCACAAGCAGACGAGGGAGAAACATTCCCGTTTCCACCTGGTGTTTCATTGCGTCTCTTTTGTCCACTTTCGACCACTTCTGTCCTGATTTCTTCAAGGGGTCTATGGGCGGGTAAATGTACGGGCCTTGTCAGATATGACGAAATAAGCTCACGCAATTTACATATTAGCAGAAAAGCAACAGCCTGACGGCCGGAAAACCGAACGCTGAATGCTGTGAGTGTGTGTTAGATATTCAGGAATGGTGAGAAGAACATTGTGCTTGGGTCTTCAGCTGACAAAGTTTTAATCCCGTTTAGCATTTCACATCCTGTCCATGATTAATAATGAAGACGGCTTGAATTGAATTTCACCAGCTGAGTTCTGTCTTTGGATAGCTTTGAAAGTGCGAAGTTCAGGGTGTGAGAAGATAAAAGTAGACTGGGCTTAATTCACTTCCTGACCTGCAAAGATAGCATATATAAACCCTGTTACAGATTTTGATCTTTTGCAACATCCTGTAATGCTTATAGTGACTAGATGAAATGATGTGGTGTACTGATATATTGCAATTGATGTGAGAAAAAGGCATGCAGAAAAAGGTGTTAAATATATTTGTTGTGTAGTGCTGTGCTATTTATTTGAGTTTCTGACATGTTCACTGCCTGAGGGGGAGAGGGAGGAGTCTGTTTTCACACAGATATAAGCCTTCTGAATGAAAATGAAAATGAAAATTGGAATATCAAAGACACGAGCAGCACCAATATTAGGTAAAGCGTGCAATCTCTCAATTTTTATGAATTATTGTTGCTCAGAAATGTTTCCTTTACACACCGTGTTAGGGGCTTTAGAATGATATTTGAGCACTATTCTCAATAGTTGTAAAGACTGTGTTGGGTTAGCAGAGGAAATAGAGATGTGAGGTACAACACTGTTTAGTGAATCATTCACTTAAGCAATTACTTTAACAATATTTATTTATTCAGGAACGAAACACCACTACTGAGGCGGTGTTCTCGATTTGATTCAGCTTTGATTGGAACTGTTTTTGAAGCAAAATGTAGGCTGGAGCAAAAAAAAAAGTTTAGGGACTGAACAGATACATTTGCACTAACCATTACTACAACATTTCCTGATTACTGTCATATAACTCTGACCGTTGGTGATAAACAAACCGTGCCATGTAGAGGCTCAAATCAGAGAATCTTTTTGTAATCTGTTAATTTACAAGAACAAAGCATCTGAATGAACTGATTTACCAGAATTAATAAGATTTTCCAAAGTTATAATTGAGAGTGAGGACGGTTTCGGATGAACCGACCCACTGTGATGAATCAGACTTTCCATGCTTTGTAAAACAGAGAGAAGTTCATGTAGGAGAAACCGATACGCTAGAATGAAGAGCTGAGAATTGTTATTCAACACTCGGTGGTAAACCAATACTACAAATGTGATTGTTGAGCTACTCACTAATCATTGGACAAAGTAGCTTGTTATTGGAAGTCTTTGGTTTAATTTCCCCGTCATCCATTTATTTTCGCAGAAAGACATAATAGCTCAAAAAGTGAGTCAAATCTGCACAATGTGAATGAATCATGTGTGCTGATCAGCGGAGGTGCCATACACTTCATTAAATGTCATCGTAAATTCGTTACAGGAGTGAAATAATGTACAATTTATAAATTACATGCTAGGCTCTTTTGCCTGGGCTTATTTTGCCAGGCCATTGATATACTCTGGTAGTGTTGTTTGGGTGGGCCAGCACCAATCTCTAGCCTTGTGGCATTGACCTTGATTTAACTATGTGCACTTTGGGCCGTCTATTGTAAAGAACTCGAAACACACTTTTGAAGTTTTCAAGTTTTGATTTAAAACAAGTTCAAATCTGGTAACCCCTGGCTGGGATATAGAAGCAACCAAAGTTAAACATGCAGTTGCTCTATATCAACTTAACTTGCTGAGCGGTTGTATAAAAGTAAAAGCATTGTGGCTAAATCGCAGCTGTGCTGATATTCAGAGCAGAACTATTTTAACACGTGAAACTGGTTAAGTAAAAGCTGTCAGCGTGACTGAAAGATAATGTTGTACGCCTCACATTCTTTAGCTCCATAGTGACTCTTTCACATTGTTGGGAAGCAACTCTTCAGGTAAATCTTGAATCCTAGCTTTAGGAATGAAAGCGTGAATAGTAACGTTTGGTTTCTAGGCACTAGGCTTTGGCTTATTGGAAAGAGAAGACGTGTAAAGAGACTCTCTGTGTGTTTAAAGATGCCAAAATCCCCTGATGTGATGATGAGCACTGAAGTTTACCAGCAGCAGTATGACGTCTCCCAGTTCCTGAGGATCAAGCCAATGGCTGTGGGGGTAAAACACACTTTTTTTTTTACATTACATTAATTTCCCATGTTTAGTTTAAGTTGTTCTTTGTTCCCCTGGTTCCTGTTGCTATAGTTGTTTCCATACTTGTCATCATTATCTTGTTTAAGTCTTACTTTACCTTTGTATTTGATGCCCTGTTCGCTTTACCTTCTCCTGTGTTAATCTTTGTTATTTTGGTTATATAAAGTAAGTAAAAGTTAAATAAAGTCATTGCCTCGCTGGCGTTTTGTGTGTATGAATTAAAATGTATTATTCTAATGTTTTTTTATCACAGATATTGGAAATCTTGATAGGTTTATTAGCACTTGGTTTGACAATCTGGAATTACAGGCTTTTTCTTCTCTGGTCACCAATTGTTGTAAGTCAATCATTTCAATATCAGTACAACATTATACAATGAACAGATACTATATTTTGGTCCATTTCAATTCTGCAGTTCATTATAATTGGAGCTCTAACATTATCGGCTGCACACACATGTAAACCACGTTTGGTAAGTGTCAACTTTTCTGCCTTGAGAACAAGCTAAACTTTTTAATAAATCGGCATATGGGGAATTGATGGGGTTTTTTTTGTCTTGTAGGTAAAATTCTCTCAAATACTCAGCTATCTAAGTTTTGGAGTTGCTGCTTTCTCCTTACGCTCTCACTTTTATATCACTTGGGTTAGTAGTTACGTACAGTATCTATGTGTGTGTGTGTGTGTCTAAATTAAAATGATTTACTGTAAATTCTTGTTTTTCCAAATCTACAATTCATAAAACAGTCTAAGTTTCAGTCTACAACAGTGAAACATAGCCAGGATTTAATCCACCCTTTGTATTGTTTAGATATGAAAACATGTTTTTGATTCATATTTTAGATTATAATCACTGTCTCTTTATTTATCAGGGTGTGTCCTGCTTTCTACTAATGTCATGTGATATTCTGATCTCAATCTTCTCTCTTGTTGTTGCCGCAACCTTCTGTCCCTGTTGCTGCAAACCAAAGGTAAAAATCATCAAGAGCTTAAAACATTCATCTTGAGAAAAAAATGAATGAGATGAAATAGATGTATAATAAATGTATAATAAATGTTATGTCGGTTCTCTCTTAGTCAAGACCTGTCACGGTCAGTTATATGAATACCGATTTGCCTGTCAACCATATTGTGCTGATGGGCCAGCCGGACTGTTCTGCAACGGCACATCCTGGTTCAGTCCTGTACACGATGCCAACAGCAGGTGGCCAAGCCTCAGCTGCACTTCTGCCAATGTTGGGTCTATTTGCCAATGCACATCCACCAAACTACAATCCAGTACCAATTGCACCTCCACCAACCTACGAACAAGTCACAGCTGCACTTCTACCAAACAACAGTCCAGTCCCAAGCGCACCTCCACCAGCATATGAGGTAATCATTAGCATTTTTGAGTAAAGGCCCGTTCACACCAAGAATGATAACTATATAAGCGTCCACACCAACGCACAATAAGCAAGCGGCAGGTTTGCCGTCTGCTGCTTCAAACACCATGGATTCTGATTGGCTGTCAATGTTTTTATTGTTTATCAGCTGAAAAAAAAGTTCTAAAAGTGATTCCAAACATGTCTTTTCTCTGTACCGTTATAGCACTTTCTTTCATACTTAAAACGATAACTTTATTAGAAAATAAATGTATAATGGCTTACGAATAATCTTCACCTTTAATCATACTTGCTTGCTACCCTTTTGTATTTGCTGTACCGCACGGTTTTGATACAGTGTGTTTTACATTTACAGTATGAAGATTTACAGGCCAGAAGATGAACTGGATCTCCGACACAAATGGGGAAATTTGATGTTTACACTGTTTATGGCATTGAATTATGATGAATGGAAAAGAAGTTTGTAAATTATTTGTAAATAATTGTAATATTACAAAAATGTAAATAAATTTTTTATGAAAAACAGAACAGTGAATGCATGCTTTAACTGCATTTTATCTTAAAAAAAAAGATCTGTAATAAAACTAAAAAGAACTAAAATATATGTAAAACACAAACACACACACTTTGTTACTGGACCTGGCCGTTGGTGTTACTGGACCTGACAGCTGCATTTGACACCGTGGATCATGCCATTCTCATCTCTCGTCTTCAACATGTTGTCGGTCTGCAGGGCGCAGTGCTTAAATGGTTTACTTCATATCTCACCAACAGAACATTTTCAGTAATGCTAAATGACTTTTCCTCCTCACCTGCTTCTCTGTCCTCCGGTGTGCCTCAAGGATCCATTCTCGGTCTGATTCTGTTTCCTTTGTACATGTTGCCACTTTGTCAACTCATCTTCAATCACAACATTAATTTCCATTTCTATGCTGACAAAATCCAGATTTACCGTCCTGTGATTTTGAGTAATCATTCTGTGCTGGATCCTCTCCATAACTGTCTTCAGGACATCAAACAGTGCGCTTTCCCAGAATTTCGTTCATCTGAATAAAGGAAAGACTGAGTACATCCTGTTCAACCCAGACTCACCTAATGGGTCTCCCAATTTCGATCCTCTAACACCTCAGTTTGCTCCCATTGTGCATAACTATATTTATTTGTTATAATGTTATTTTAGACAAGAGTGTGCAGTACTATATACAGATCAATGCGGTCGTGAAGGCAAGCTTTTACCAGTTGAAGCTCTTGAGTTAGGTCAAACCATTTCTGTCCAGTGCTGACCTTGAAAAGGCTATTCATGCCTTCATCAGCTCGAGGATAGACTATAGCAATGCCCTTTACATTGGACTTAATCATTTACTCCTCAATAGGCTTCAACTGGTACAAAATTCAGCAGCACGTCTCCTTTGTAAGTCATCCGTTCGCTTCACTGGCTTCCGGTGTGGTTCAGGGTGGAGTATAAGGTTCTGCTGTTCGTGTTCAAGGCCATCAATGGTATGGCCCGGTCTACCTCGCAGAACTATTAATGGTCTATCAACCTGTCAGAACCTTGCGCTCCTCTGAGCACACCTCTTTGGTGACTCCCAAGTTCAAATATAAGAATTTGGAGGACGGTCTTTTGAGACTTTGGAGGACTTCACAGACATGTTGCTGTGAGCATCTAAGGCCCTGTTTACAGCTGGTTTTAAGATGCGTTTTGGTCAATCGGATCACAAGTAGACAATGGAGAAACATTACAATTTACACCTGGTGTTTTATTGTGTCTCTTTTGTCCACTTTCGACCACTTCTGTCCTGATTTCTTCAAGGGGTCTATGGGCGGGTAAATGTATGGGCCTTTTCAGATATGACGAAATAGAAATGATTTCCATTACACGAAAGTAGATGTTTAAACTTCATGCTGATTTATATTTGGCTTTCGCCAAGGTAAGCTAAGACGTAGCTTTCCAGTAAACTATGCTTCTCCATCCATTTACGCTTCTTTCCATATGGTGGTGTAACTCCCCTTCTGTCCGGCGTTAACGGCTGCAGTGTACTTGCCGCGTCAGCACACACGACGGCTGCAACTACAGTGTGGTCTCCGTAGTGGACCACCACGACAACCGTCTGGATTGAGCCGAGTAGGGGACATCTCTAGGGTCTTCAAGTGGGCATCTTCCATCCTCAATGTTTTGTCGACTGTAATTGACTGTAATTTCAATGCAACCTATAGAAACAGACTCTTCAAGAACTCTACGAAACCGTAGCGTGGCAGCATGTACATAGCCAGATAGAATCTTTCCGTCTCAACCACAGCCAGTTGCTGCTCCTTTCTGCTGCTTCAGATAAGTTCTTTACTGTGCGACGCAACTCTTGGCCACTGAATCCAACGTCTCTGAGGAACCGGGTTGTAGAGTGTGCCACAAAACCTCGACAACCCGCTTCCACTGGATAAACCTGGACTCTCCATCCTCTGCTCTGCCTCAGTGGCCAGATGAGCATACCGCAATTTCTTCCTCTCATATGCTTCATCTACCGCATCCTCCCATGGCACTGTTAGCTCTATCAGCTGAACAATGCGTGCTGATCCAGACCACAAAACAATATCTGGTCTCAAGTTAGTGGTGGCAATCTCAGGTGGAAAAATAAGCCGTTGATCAAGATCAGCCAGCATCTTCCAGTCCCTAGCAGTTTCCAGTTGTCCTGGGCGAGAATTGGTGTTAACACCTTTTCTTGGTGGTTGCATGCCTGGGTGGAGGAATATTGTCTTCTGCATGTAATGTTTTGCAGGCGGCAACTTATTGGTCAAACAACACTTGACCTCTAATGCTAAAGCCAAACATCGCAGTACTTGGTCATGGCACCAAGTAAACCGACCTTGGCTAAGAGCCACCTTACGTTCTGTCAGAATGTGCCTTAATGTGGCAGGTGATGAACACAAAGGATAAGAGGGATCCTCTCCAACCCAGAGGTTTAGGTTCTGCGGTGATGGGAGGACATTATATGTTGACCTTATAAGGAAACTGATCCTACTCTCTTCCATTGACCAAAGGTCTTGCCAGCCCAACTTGCGTTGTTACTCACTCTCTCATCTCATCCACTCTCCCTGCTTGGCCTGGGAAATGGCCTTTATACACCTCATCCTCTCCTCCTGCTTTCACACCTCGTTGACTACAAGCTTCCTCCTTTGAGCTGGGTCTGCCTTGTACCATTTAGGAGGAGCTACACTAAGCCCCAAACCCCCTCTTCCATGCTGTACCTGTCCCACAATATCCCCAATTTGAAGGGCAGCCTTTGCCTCTACTACAGATTTCTCTGCTGACCACTTTCTACACGTTTTTAACACAGGGGCTGCCTCCCTTACACATTTGTCACGTGACTCTACTAAGGTCGTTTCCAGCCTGACCTTGGCACACTTAAACTCCTCGGTTAAAGCAGAGACTGGCAGCTGCAATATTCCTTTACTATAAAGTCCCACTCTGCTGAGGTAACTCCCAACCATTTCGTGATGTATGAACTTATTAACGCTTCCAGCTTATCCACTGTTGTCAAAGAAACCTCGTACACAGTCAGTGGCCACAGCAACCTCGGCAGCAGGCCAAACTGAAAGCACCAGAGTTTTCGCTTGCCTGGTAGAGCACAGCTGTTTATGCTCTTCAACCCTTCCACTGCTTGCCGTCTAACTTCTTCCACTCGAACTGTGTCCCTTAGATCCCCATCGTACCATCTCCCAAGACTCTTCACTGGCTTCTCAGAAACTGTTGGTATTGCCTCACCATTAATGAAGAATGTTTTATCTACTACCTTTCCTTTAATTATCAAGATACTCCTTGATTTAGAGGGCTTAAATTGCATTCGTGCCCATTCAATATTATCTGTTAACTTCCCCAATACCCGATTAGTGCAGGCTACTGTTGTAGTCATGGTTGTTATGTCGTCCATGTTTGCTCTGATTGGTGGTAGTCACATCCCAGAAGCCAAGTGCTCTCCACCTACTACCCATCTTGATGCCCTAATGATTACTTTCATTGCCATAGTAAAAGCCAGTGGAGAAATGGTGCATCCTGCCATTATTCCGACCGCTAAGCGTTTCCATGCAGTGCTGAATTTTGGAGTTGAGAAACTGAATTGCAGATGTCCAAAGTAGGCTTTCACTAACTTTGTTATTGACATTGGTACTCTGAAAAAAACGAATGCTGCCCACAGAAGCTCATGTGGCACTAATCCATATGCATTAGCCAAATCCAGGAATGTCACATGGAGCTCCTTCCTCTCCTTTTTTGCTGACTGAATTTGTTCTAAGCATCCTGAGAACCCTGGAATGCCTGCTTTTTGAATTAAAGTGTCAATGAAGCCATTCTTTAATTGGTAGGTGGACAATCTCTGGGCAATAATGCTGAAGAAAATCAGCATAGTGAAATAGGACGAAACTGACTGATGCTTGTAGCATCTTTTTCTTTAGGCATAAAGACTCCACCTGCTCTGCGCCATGCTCTGGGCACAACCTGTTTTTCCCATGCCACTTTCATCAATTTCCACAAAATTTCCACAAAAAGCTCACACAATTTACATTGAACACGACCGTAGAAGACGGAAAAACATCAGGTAGATACAGATTTTGTTTCTGCTCTGACTGCAACAAGACCGAACGTATTGAGTGAAAACAATATCAAAACTGTTTTCACTCCAATCGTACTGTAAGGTTAGCTTAGAATATTAAAGGGTTAGTTCACCCAAAAATGAAAATTTCTGTCAGTATTTACTCACCCTCATGTTGTTCCAAACCTCTATGTGTTTATTTGTTCTGCTAAACACAAAGATATTTGGAAGAATGTTTTAATCAAACCGATCTCATTCCCCATTGACTACCATAGTATGTATTTTAGTCAATGTGGATCGAGATCTGTTTGATTGAAGAGCCCCATCATGGATTTTTGAAAATGACTGTTCATATGGTGTGGAATATAGCTCTAAGGGAATGAAAACATCCTGCAAAGATTTATATCTGAAAGTGCACCGTATATAAAGTTATTGTCTTTCAAAAGTGAGAGTCGACTCTGAGTTTATGAAATGAATTGTTTTGAAACTGATTTGTTTTTTTGAAACATACTGGCCGCGCACAGTTACTGCGGGCGCAGACGGAAGTGTAAACTTGAAGTCTACACAAAATACTTCATCATAGCATCATGTCGAGAAGACGCTGTGTTCTACAATGCAAAGATATTTCAGCCACTTTGTTTTCATTTACCAGGGACGAGCATGTGAAGAATGGGGGGCTTTCCCCGGTCGCCCCCAGCGTCCCCAGGCGGAAAACCATCCGTGCAACATGAGGACTATCGTCCCGGTAAGTTGGTAATAGAAGTCTCGTGAGAAGTGAGAACGAGCGAGAACGAGCGAGAAACACAAACTGCTTAATGCAGGGGTCTTAAACTCAAATTAACTGGGGGCCGCTGGAGATAGAGTCTGGGTCAGCAAGGGCCGCATCAAGTATTCCAAAAAAAAAAAAAAAATTGTATTTAAGTATTCCAAAAATGGAGCACAACTGATCCAATCTTCTCAATCTTTATTATTAACGTTTCTTCTGAACTGTTCCTCTAAATTTGAACATTACTTTATGATTGGTTCTTCATGAGCTGTCCTTCTGACATGAAGTTAATTTTACAAACTTTCTGTCTTTTTCTTATACACAACATCTTTGTGATGATAGTCATATTTGCTTTTTTTTTCTTTATACAACACTTTTATATTGAATGTTTTTTTCCCCCAAAAGGCACATTTCCTTTTATTATACTTAGAAAAACAATTACTGCTTTTGAAATACAAATAATTCTTTCTACACATGTATAGTGTCTCAGGCAAATTAGTGACTTTGCACATATCAAAGCAAACCTTCTTATCAATCTGTTGGACCAAGTTCATTACATGAACTAGTTCAAAGTTCAATTCACAAATTTTAAAATGAACTAGTTCAGTTCATATTTCAAAAATGAACTAGTTCTTTTTTTCCATATGTTGCTGCGAGCTTCTTTTTTATTATTAGGCTATTATTATTGCCACAGCCCATATACAACCACAGATAACAATCATTTTATCGACGGGCAAAGTTTGCACAGACGTGTAAGATTTTCCCATCCTCACCGACCTCATAAAACCATTTTAAATGATTTTACGACGCCTCCTCGCTCCTCGGTTCACAGACACTTGAATGAACGAGTTCACTGTAACATTCATCAGGCAGTAATACAGTAGGCTACGTTCAGTTCACGTTCACCCACAATAGGAACGAGTTCATGAACTATCGTTCATTGAACGCGTTCAGACACAACACATATTACAAGCTCAAAATGATTATTCTCACATTGTTTTAGAGCAGGGGTATCCAACACGTCGCTCGCTATCAGTAGCTGTGGCCTGATTTGGTGGTGGTAGCTCGCCTTGGGCCTGTATGAAATTACAGGTACAGATATATGGGGTTAAAATTTTGTCACAATTCTGCACGTGCAAGATTGAATTTTGAGCATGCAAGAGGGCATTTTGCAAGCGTGTGAACTGAGTTTTGCGGAGAAATGTTCGTCTCGCAGATAAGAAAATATTTTGATTTTTCGATTCCTCTCATACCAGCTATAAGCGCTCTTGAAGCGCAGACGGCTCGCGTGCTCAACACAACCTAGCGTTACAATATGACATAATTCCAGCCAATCAGAGATGAGGCTGCTAAATTCCCACTGGCTGGCTTGAAAACCAATCACAAGACTCCCTGCATCACTGACTGTGGAAGAGGAAAAATACATGGTGCAAAATACAGTGGTAAGCAGTAGGCCAGTAGGAGGAGAGAAAGGGTCTTTTGTGGCTGTTCGAACGCATTCAACCACATGAGCGTTTACACTACGAAAGCAATCTGGTTGAATGCGTTTTTGACTCATTCTTTGACTGAAGTTTGAGTCTCATGTTCTCAAAACATTTTAGACACCCCAACCTTTATTTAGCCTCGTCCACTTGTAAATCTGATCAACTTAAACGCATCTTAATAGCAGGTGTTAACAGGGCCTTAGATATGCTGTATGGATATATATATATATAAATCCCATAGATTGGCAGGTGTAGCTGGGGAAGGTGGAGGGTTTCAGAGTAAATGAAGAGTTCAGATGCAAAAGCCTCTAAATGCCACTTGAAATTTTCTTCTTTAATGATGATTTTTGTCAAACTTGTATATTCAAGTTCAGTAATTTCACTTAAATAACAATTAATAGGTAATTACCATTGCCATTTAAGTGAAATCACTGAACTTAAATACTGTATACAAGCTTGACATAAATCATCATTAAAGAAGAAAATTTCAAATGGCATTTAGAGGCTTTTGCATCTGAACTCTTCAAATATAAAAAGACTAACATACAGCACAACACTGAATCCGACCATTGAAATGTTAAGTAAGCAATCTCATTGGCTGCAGGATCACCAATCAGTTAACACCATGTGGTAATGATGTGATTGCTTGCAGATACAGAAGCATGTAAATGACCTATAAGTCTATTTAGCATTTCACATCCTGTTCATGATTAATAATGAAGACGGCTTGAATTGAATTTAATCAGCTGAGTTCTGTCTTTGGGCAGCTTTGAGACTTCAGACCAGAGAGCAGCAGGTGTTGATGAGAGTGTGAAGTGAGAAGATAAAAGTAGACCGGGCTTAATAGGCTTTATGCCGTGCGTCACGTGATCAAACCGGAAAACGGGTCTCATCGCATCCGCTTGTCAGAGAAAGTGTTAACGGCCGTAAGAACTGACTACGATATCTATGGATTTTTAAGGTAATCAGCTAACCTAACTAGTTCACTTTGTTATTGCCGCTTTATTCCATTGAAATATCTAAACTTTACTGTGAAGAAGAAAAATATAAAACGTTTAAATATCAATCTGCACATGTGAGGGATATTGGTTATGCTAATCTTTGCTCGCTCCTTTTAAGTTATCTTGCGTAAAACCGCAAAAAAATTCATGAAGCACATACAAAAGACCTGGACCGGAAGCGATGCGACCTGTTTTACAGAGAATGCGGAAGTAAGTTGTGCATAAAGCCTATTCACTACCAGACCTGCAATAGCATATATATGCTGCATATAGCATATATAAAGTCTGTTAACATGATGATGCTTTTACAGATTTTGATCTTTTGCAACATCCTGCAATTCTTCATAGTGACTAGATGAAATGATATGGTGCACTGAAATATTGCAATTGATGTGAGAAAAAAGCCATACAGAAAAACGTGTTACATATATTTGTTGTTGTGTTGTGCTGTGCTATATTTTTGAGTTTCTGACATGTTCACTGTATGAGTTTCACTTACACTGCCTGAGGGAGGGGCAGAGGGAGGAGTCTGTTTTCACACAGATATAAGCCTTCTGAATGAAAATGAAAATGAAAATTGGAATATCAAAGACAAGAGCAGCACCAATATTAGGTAAAGCGTGCAATCTCTCAATTTTTATGAATTATTTTTGCTCAGAAATGTTTCCTTTACACACCGCATAAGGGGCTTTAGAATGATATTTGAGCACTATTCTCAATAGTTGTAAAGACTGTGTTGGGTTAGCAGAGGAAATAGAGATGTGAGGTACAACACTGTTTATATCTTTTATTGAATCATTCACTTAAGCGATTACTGATTTATTCAGGAACGAAACACCACTACTGTGGAAAACCATTACTACAAATGTGACGTTAAAACTGTGATCGTTGTGCTACTCGCTAATCATTGGACAAAGTAGCTTGTTACTGGAAGTCTTTGGTTTAATTTCCCCATCATCCATTTATTTCACAGAAAGAAATAATCACTGAAAAAGTGAGTCAAATCCGCAATATAAATTACATGCTAGGCTCTTTTGCCTGGGCTTATTTTGCCAGGCCATTGATATACTCTGGTAGTGTTGTTTGGGTGGGCCAGCACCAATCTATAGCCTTGTGGCATTGAGCTTGGTTTAACTATGTGCACTTTGGGCCGTCTGGATTGTAAAGAACTCGAAACACACTTTTGAAGTTTTCAAGTTTTAATGTAAAACAAGTTCAAATCTGAACTTGTCTGGTAACTGGTAATCTGGTAACCCCTGGCTGGGATATAGAAGCAACCAAAGTTAAACATGCAGTTGCTCTATATTTTGCTGAGCTGTTGTATAAAAGAAAAAAAGCATTGTGGCTAAATTGTCTAAAAGAGCTGTGCTGATATTCAGACCAGAACTATTTTAACACATGAAACTGATTAAGTAAAAGCTGTCAGTTGTACGCCTCACATTCTTTAGCTCCATAGTGACTCTTTCACTTTGTTGCACATTGAAGCAACTCTTCAGGTAAATCTTGATTCCTAGTTTTAGGAACGAAAGCGTGAATAGTAACGTTTGGTTTCTAGGAACTAGGCTTTGGCTTATTAGAAAAAGAAGACATGTAAAGAGACTCTGTGTGTTTAAAGATGCCAAAATCCCCTGATGTGATGATGAGCACTGAAGTTTACCAGCAGCAGTATGACGTCTCCAAGTTCCTGAGGATCAAGCCAATGGCTGTGGGGGTAAAACACACTTTTTTAACATTTTGTTTTGTTTCTGTAACTCTTTGTTCGCATGTTCTTAATTTCCTGTTTAGTTTGAGATGTTCTTTGTTCCCCTTGTTCCTGTTGCTATAGTTGTTTTGTCATCATCATCTTGTTTAAGTTTTACTTTACCTTTGTATGCGCTTTACCTTCTCATGTGTTAATCTTTGTTATTTTGGTTATATAAAGTAAGTAAAAGTTAAATAAAGTCAACACCTTGCTTGTGTTTTGTGTCTATGTTTTTTTATCACAGATATTGGAAATCTTGATAGGTTTATCAGCACTTGGTTTGACAATCTGGAATGATAGGCTTTTTCTTCTCTGGTCACCAATTGTTGTAAGTCAATCATTTCAATATCAGTACAACATTATACAATGAACAGATACTATATTTTGTTCCATTTCAATTCTGCAGTTCATTATAATTGGAGCTCTAATATTATCGGCTGCAATCACATGTAAACCACGTTTGGTAAGTGTCAACTTTATCGGCTTGACAACAAGCTAATCTTTTTAATAAGTTGGTATATGGGGAATTTTATGTTTATATTTTATGTTTTTTGTTGTCTTGTAGGTAAAAGTCTCTAAAATATTCAGTTGTGTAAATTTTGGAGTTGCGGTTTTCTCCCTATACTCTCACTTTCATATCCTTTTTGTAAGTAGTTACATACAGTATCTGTGTGTCTAAATTAAAATGATTTACTGTAAATTCTTGTTTTTCCAAATCTACAATCCATAAAACAGTCTAAGTTTCAGTCTACAACAGTGTAACATAGCCGGGAACTAATCCACCCTTTACTGTTTAGATATGAAAACAGGTTTTTGATTCATATTTTAGATTATAATCACTGTCTCTTTATTTTTCAATCAGAGTTTGTCCTGCCATCTCCTATTGTTATGTGATATTCTGATATTAATCTTCTCTCTTGCTGTTGCCGCAACCTTCTGTCCCTGTTGTTGTAAACCAAAGGTAAAAATCATCAAGAGCTTAAAACATTCATCTTGAGAAAAACTGAATGAATGAAAGATGAAATAGATGTATAATAAATGTATAATAAATGTTATGTTGGTTCTCTCTTAGTCAAGACCTGTCACGGTCAGTTATATGAATACCGATTTGCCTGCCAACAATATTGTGCTGATGGGCCAGCCGGACTGTTCTGCAACGGCACATCCAGGTTCAGTCCTGTACACGATGCCAACAGCAGGTGGCCAAGTATCAGCTGCACTTCTGCCAATGTGGGGTTTATTTTCCAATGCACATCCACCAAACTACAATCCAGTACCAATTACATCTCCACCAAACTACAATCCAGTACCAATTACATCTCCACCAAACTACAATCCAGTACCAATTACATATCCACCAAACTACAATCCACCAATTACATCTCCACCAAACTACAATCCAGTACCAATTACATCCGCACCAAACTACCATCCAGTACCAATTACACCTCCACCAACCTACGACCAAGTCACAGCTGCACTTCTACCAAACAACAGTCCAGTCCCAAGCGCACCTCCACCAGAATATGAGGTAATCATGAGTATTTTTGAGTAAAGGCCCGTTCACACCTAGAATGATAACCATAAAAGCGTTCACACCATTGACAAAAAGCACGCTGCAGGTTTGCCATCTGCCGCTTCAAACGCCCAAGCTTTTTAAAGCAGGGTGGATTCTGATTGGCTGTCAATGTTTTTATTGTTCATCCGCTGAAAAAAAAAGTTATGAAAGTGATTCCAACCATGTCTTTTCTCTGTACTGTTATAGCACTTTCTTTCATACTTAAAACGATAACTTTATTGTTATTGGTGGTCTGAATGGGCCTTGACACTAGAAAATCATAAAATAAATGTATAATGGTTTGCACACATTCAAATCTATGAATAATCACCTTTAATCATATATGCTTGCTACCCTTTTGTAATTGCTGTACCACACGGTTTTAATACAGTGTGTTTTCCATTTACAGTATGAAGATTTACAGGCCAGAAGATGAACTAGATCTCCCGACACAAATGGGGAAATGTGATGTTTACACTGTTTATGGCATTGAATTATGGTGAATGTAATAAAGTTTGTGAATCATTTGTAAATAATTGTAATATTACAAAAATGTAAATAAATCATTAATAAAAACTGACAATGTTTATTCCAGACAATTAATAAGGGTCTTATCTAGAGAAACGATCGGTCGTTTCAAAAATAAATAAAAAAAGTTTAAAGGGATAGTTCACTTTGAAATTAATTAAATTAATTTTTCATACACAGCAAATTTCAGGAGTTGAAAAATCATGAGTTATAGGCAAAAAGTGTGAAAGAGTTAATTGTTTTGAGTTATTTTTTTTAACTCTGACTACAGTAGTTTGTGTTATTGGACACTCCCTGGCTGTGTTCTATTTTGGAATTCATTCATTGATGTTCAGGAGCGTTTTTTAACAGAGTGGCTACATTCTAATCTAAAACATGAAGCCTACCCGGAAGTGCGAAAAACTGCAATCCATCTCAAATCCGCTAGAGGCCGGTCCCAAAAGGGAGCAAATGTCCATATACTCCATGTTAAAAGGTCAGTTTTCACAGCATAAATTCATGTTTTTACAGTTTGGTCCCACGGACTTTTATTGTAATCTTTAATATGTAACGCGTGCCTAACAACTGTGAGGGGGGTGAATTTTTTTCTAACCCATTAGTTTAGATCGTATTTAGATATAAAACATATGACAAATAAGGGCTGTTAACTTTGATTGACAGCTGATAACGGGCTGCGCCGAGTGAGTTTGACGTCTCAGCCATGATCTGACACGACAGATCATACCACCTCTGTATCCTTTCTGAACATTTTGTATTTCCCAAGATTTTCCAGTATGGCGCCACCACCCATACCCCCCATAAACAGCCTCAAACCCGTTCTTCAGAAAGCCTATGGGTAACGTCACAGACGCTTTGTCCATATTTTTTACAGTCTATGGTTTTAATACTACACCTGGAGTTATTTTTGAAAAGTGCGCCACGACACGACCCTGCTGCTGCACAGTTTATGCCTCATACTGTTGTTTTTGTGATCTTCACATATGACTGTCCTGCAGCAAGCGGTTGAAGGTAACTTCTCAAGTCTGAACCAAATGGATTTGCTCAAATAAAGGCAGTAAATCAAGAGTATGGTGTTCAGTGTAGTAATTTCCACATAAAACATTATATTGTGTTAAATAAATATTAACTCTAATAAGTGTTAAACTAAATATTTTTTTAAGTGTGATGGTACACTTAAATGAGTTAACACTGGTAAAAATAATATAATTAATTTTAGAGTTAAGGCCATTGCACACCGAGTCCGAAATTCGCATCCGAAATTTTCGCACGTAAAAAAAAAAAAAAAAAATCAACCTCATGTTATGTCAATAACGCTTGCACACCGCCTTCCGAAAGTTTCGTCCGTCATAAAACTATTTGGATCGGGTTCGATTTTCTGTGTTTTTCGCATCCACAGCCAGCATTTTGAGAGGTTTTTTTGACAATTCAGAGCCGGCTGGAGCTCTTTCCGAACATCATTGCACATATGCGCAGTGCATTTAGTTTCAGTTTTCAATTCGATCAAGTGTTTATGTTCTCTTCTTTCGATTGGATTATGAAAGGAAACCTTCCCTTTCAATCAGATTGAAATTTCGGATCGATTAAAAAGTGTGATTGAGCAGCCAATTCGATAACTAGTAATGTATTATTTGGGTACAATATACACTCACCGGCCACTTTATTAGGTACCCCATGTTAGTAACGGGTTGGACCCCCTTTTGCCTTCAGAACTGCCTCAATTCTTCGTGGCATAGATTCAACAAGGTGCTGGAAGCATTCCTCAGGGAGTTTGGTCCATATTGACATGATGGCATCACACAGTTGCCGCAGATTTGTCGGCTGCACATCCATGATGCGAATCTCCCGTTCCACCACATCCCAAAGATGCTCTATTGGATTGAGATCTGGTGACTGTGGAGGCCATTTGAGTACAGCGAACTCATTGTCATGTTCAAGAAACCAGTCTGAGATGATTCCAGCTTTATGACATGGCGCATTATCCTGCTGAAAGTAGCCATCAGAAGTTGGGTACATTGTGGTCATAAAGGGATGGACATGGTCAGCAACAATACTCAGGTAGGCTGTGGCGTTGCAACGATGCTCAATTGGTACCAAGGGGCCTAAAGAGTGCCAAGAAAATATTCCCCACACCATGACACCACCACCACCAGCCTGAACCGTTGATACAAGGCAGGATGGATCCATGCTTTCATGTTGTAGACGCCAAATTCTGACCCTACCATCCGAATGTCGCAGCAGAAATCGAGACTCATCAGACCAGGCAACGTTTTTCCAATCTTCTATTGTCCAATTTCGATGAGCTTGTGCAAATTGTAGCCTCAGTTTCCTGTTCTTAGCTGAAAGGAGTGGCACCCGGTGTGGTCTTCTGCTGCTGTAGCCCATCTGCCTCAAAGTTCGTCGTACTGTGCGTTCAGAGATGCTCTTCTGCCCACCTTGGTTGTAACGGGTGGTTATTTGAGTCACTGTTGCCCTTCTATCAGCTCGAACCAGTCTGGCCATTCTCCTCTGACCTCTGGCATCAACAAGGCATTTCCGCCCACAGAACTGCCGCTCACTGGATGTTTTTTCTTTTTCGGACCATTCTCTGTAAACCCTAGAGATGGTTGTGCGTGAAAATCCCAGTAGATTAGCAGTTTCTGAAATACTCAGACCAGCCCTTCTGGCACCAACAATCATGCCACGTTCAAAGTCACTCAAATCACCTTTCTTCCCCATACTGATGCTCGGTTTGAACTGCAGGAGATTGTCTTGACCATGTCTACATGCCTAAATGCACTGAGTTGCCGCCATGTGATTGGCTGCTTAGAAATTAAGTGTTAACGCGCAGTTGGACAGGTGTACCTAATAAAGTGGCCGGTGAGTGTATAACAGCCTATATAAAGCTGTTCTGTCTGCCCAGTGCTTCCACCGGGCGTGTGTGTGCCGGCTCAGCCGCCATGTGTTGGAGTTTACCCCGATGAACGAGAGGGTCGTTTCCCTACGCCTACAGGTCGGGGATAGGTCTCTCACTGTCGTGTGTGCCTAAGGGCCAAACGGCAGTGCAAAGTACCTGGCCTTCTTGAGGTCTCTGGGAAGAGTGCTGGAAAGTGCTCTAACTGGGGACTCTGTCGTTCTACTGGGGGACTTCAACGCTTACGTGGGCAATGACAGTGACACCTGGAGGGGCTTGATTGGGAGGAACTTTCAGGCGCCTCAGGAGAGGGAAACAGTCCCCTACCAACACTGTTTACAGTGGGGATGGGCGGCTGTTGACCTCAACTGGGGATGTCGTTGGACGGTGGAAGGAATACTTCGAGGATCTCCTCAATCCTGCCGTCACGTCTTCTATTGAGGAAGCAGAGGCTGGGGGCTCAGAGGTGGACTCGTCCATCACCCTAGCTGAGGTCACCGAGGTAGTCAATAAACTCCTCGGTGGCAAGGCACTCGGGGTGGTTGAGATCCGCCCTGAATACCTCAAGTCTCTGGATGTAGTGGGGCTGTCTTGGCTGACACGCCTCTGCAGCATGGAGAGGTGGTTGTTGTGGTCGGGGACAGTGCCTCTGGGGGATCGCAGACCGGGTTGGTGGTTCCTCTTTTTAAGAAGGGGGACAGGAGTGTATGTTCCAACTACAGGGGGACACAACTATCACACTTCTCAGCCTCCCTGGGAAAGTCTATACCAGGGTACTGGAGAGGAGAATACGGCCGATAATGGAACCACGGATTCAGGAGGAACAGGCCGTGGATCACTGGACCAGCTCTATACTCTCTACAGGGTGCTGGAGGATTGATGGGAGTTTGCCCAACCAGTTCACATGTGTTTTGTGGATTTTGAGAAGGCATTCGACTGTGTTCCCCGAGGCGGCCTGTGGAGGGTGCACCGGCAATATGGGGTCTGGGGTCCTTTGGGGTCTGGGGTTCACATCGCCGGTAGTAAGTCAGACTTCTTCCCGTTTCATGTTGGACTCCGGCAGGGCTGCCCTTTGTCATCGGTTCTGTTCATGATTTTTATGGACAGAATTTCTAGCCTAGCCAGGGGCCTGGTTGGAGGGTGTCAGGTTTGGGGACCACGCGATTTCGTCTCTGCTTTTTGCGGATGATGTTGTTGTGTTGGCCCCCTCACACCAGGACCTTCAGCATGCACTAGGACAGTTTGCAGCCGAGTGTGAAGCGGCTGGGATGAAAATCAGCACCTCCAAATCAGAGGTCATGGTCCTCAGTCGGAAAAGGGTGGCTTGCTCACTTCAGTTTGGTGGAGAGATCCTTCCTCAAGTGGAGGAGTTTAAGTCTCTTGGGGTTTTGTTCACGAGTGAGGGAAGGATGGAACGGGAGATTGACAAACAGATCGGTGCAGCTTCTGCAGTAATGCGGTCGATGTACCGGTCTGTTGTGGTGAAGAAGGAGCTGAGGCGTAAGGCAAAGCTCTCGATTTACCGGTTAGTCTATGCTCCTACTCTCACCTATGATCATGAGCTTTGGGTCTTGACCGAAAGGACAAGATCCCGGATACAGGCGGCCAAAATGAGCTTTCTCCGCAGGGTGACTGGGCGATCCCTTAGAGATAGGGTGAGAAGCTCGGTCACTCGGGAGGAGCTCAGAGTAGAGCCGCTGCTCCTCCACATCGAGAGGGGTCAGCTGAGGTGGCTCGGGCATCTGTTCCGGATGCCTCCTTGATGCCTTCCCGGGGAGGTTTCCGGGCATGTCCCACTGGGCGGAGACCCCGGGGAAGAGCTAGGACACGCTGGAGAGACTATGTCCCCCCGGAAGAGCTGGAGGAAGTGTCTAGGGAGAGGGAAGTCTGGGCATCTCTGCTTAGACTGCTGCCCCATGACCCGGCCCCGGATAAGCGGAAGAAGATGGATGGAACTATCCCTTTAAGAAAATTATAAGCAAAAATGCTTGCCTTGCTCTGTTCTGTTATGCGCGTTTGTGACTCTCCTGTTTGAACTTGTTCATCAAAATGAACAAATCTTTTTGAGAGTCATTGAATGAACGAAATGACTCGAAAAAATGATTTGTTCATTTTGATGAAAGAGTTTGAAAAGGAGAGTCACGAACGAACATCACAGAACAGAGCAAGGCGAGCATTTGTGCTTATAAAATGTAAACTTTTTTATCTATTTTTGAAATGACCGATCGTTTCGCTAGATAAGACCCTTAAACATCGTCTGGTGTCATTTAAAGCCATTTGAAGCTGCACTGAAACTCTCATTTGGACATTGAACTGTTTGGCACCTATTGAGGTCCATTATATGGAGAAAATCCAGGAATGTTTTCATCAAAAACCTTAATTTCTTTTTTCGACTGAAGAAAGAAAGACATGGACATCTTGGATGACATGGGGGTAAGTTATCATATTTTATGGCTGGGTTTTGGCTTGTGCTCTCAGACAAGACTGTGGTGAAATACTAGTTTAGTAAATTATTTTAAACATTAAGTAGGGTATTCTCATGACTCTTTTTAACGTGGCTCACAAGTGACACATGTACGAAAATGCATGCATGTGTGAAAATAGATAAGAGTCTTTGTGTGATTCTTTTTTTCATTTTATTTTAACATGTACATAGACAAAGAAAACTGTTAGTTTAAATTTCTTTTTTTAAATGTCAACAAACCAACAATCATGTGAGGGTACAGACTGTGAGTTAAAAGCCTATCAAACAGAGTTCAGTGTGTACTTTAGAGAAAAGACAAATATCCACGTTGGTGTCACTCAAGCAAATGGTAGTAGCATTATTAGGGATTATTTATTAACTTCTAAAATTCGCTTCAGAAAAGACTCGCATGGAACAGGATTCACATTTTATATTAAAATTTGTTTGCATTGTCCTGCCACAAATGTTTCGAGATGGTCCTCACTGCAGAACATGAAATCCATGGGGAGGAGTTGGATCCAGATCCAACTCCTCCCACCTTACATATACCTATAGTCTACTATTACTCTAATAAGAGTTAGTTGACATGTAGTTGCAAAGTTACTAAGTGGACTATCAAAATAAAGAGTAACCCAGATAATAAAGGCAGTAAAATTGTTCACAGATTTATAAACATTATAAATGAGATGATTATCTGACTGTATAAGAAATATATTCATGTTAATTAATTCCATTAATCCACATTCCGTTTTGTGGATATTCAGATCTTCTCTCTCCTTTTAATATATACCGGTAATCGGCCAAGGTCTAAACAATTTAAATAAACAAGGACTTCTTTATTGTACAGTATAGAAGCTAGTCTCCGCCACCGAATAAAAAATTTAAATGGAAATCTCGCAATTCAGCCCATTTTACTCAAAACTGTGAGTTTATATCAATTGTGTGAAATAAAGTCTGCAATGTGAGATATAAACTGTGGCATTTTTTATTTACATTAAGTTTTGATATAATTTTGAGGACGAACACTGAAACAAATGTAACTATTAAAACTCAAAATCTACATGTGCAAACAGCAGTGAAAGTGTTAGAGAAGCCACTTAGGGTGAGATTTAGGGTGAAACTTGTTTTCTTTCCCGATTTTAACAACCAGCTTAATGATTATTTGACAGGTTTTTTTTGGTGTTATATTATAACTTTGATCCAAAGTCTAATATGAGTCTATTCACCCTTGACCTGCCCATCAGAGGCTTTTGCTTGGTCTCTTGGCACTCTACCCATGTTGTAAAACTCTGTGTTAGGTCTCATGTCAGTCAGATGGGCCATGCGGTTGGACAGGGCGAAGAAGGCGGCAATGGCAGAAATGTCCCAAATATCCTCCCGGTCAAAACCATGAGCCTCCAGGGTGCTGAAATGTTCTTCAGTTATTGTTTCACTCCTGCAGACGGTCAGAGCAAAGTCCAGCATGGCTTTCTCACGGGCGGTCAGATCTGCAACCCCATAATTAACTGCAACCTGTGGGTCAGGACAGTACCGGTAAAGTCAATTATATGCCTAATAATCATAATAATAATTCTCACTTTTCAGTTTTCAACATCATTTCATATTATTTATATGATTCTCTGACTTTTTTATTTTTACATGGTTTTGTTAAAATTTTAGGTACCTGATCAGCCAGCAAGGGTTTTTTGGAATAGATGCGGTGCAATGCACTGTGGGATACCACACAATACAAGCAATGATTGTGAGCACTGGTCGCAACAACGATCAGTTCCCGATCTGCTTTAGACAGACCACCTGTTACAAAAAAGTACAATAAAACCTATATCATCCTGATTTTTTTACTGTGCCTTTATTATTCATTTTTAAATAGTCTTGTGATGTGACAAACGTTTTTTTTTTAACTTTCAAATGGTCTTGATTTCCCATTTACACTTCTGGGCTTAGGGGTCTATATGACCCCAACAATTGATTGAGTAATTGTACAAAAAAATATACATTTTTAATCATACAAATAACATACAAGTATATTTTTTTGTTTACTTCTCATCTATTCATTAATGCTCTGTTTTTGGAGATATAAAGTACTTTTGTATCCATATACCACACAATTCCTCAACTACACCATTAGCATATGAAATATTATTTTTTATGATACATTGCATTTATGCTCTAGTACTAGGCCTTCATTTCTGTGTAAAAATGTCAGATTAATGCCGGATTTATTTATTTATTTTGACACAGGAAGAATATATATATATATATATATATATATATTCCTCACATTTCCCATTCATTTCAATGTGGGGTCATATTGACCCCAAAGACCAGAAGTGTAAACATTTTTTTTTTTTACATACCTTCAGAACAACCAAATCAAGCCCAGTTTTTTGTGTGTGTATAGATAGATAATGGATGAAAAGTCACAAAATCTTATTCCACTGAGATGAAGGGAACTTTTTTTTATTAAGTAAAATTTGATTGGGGTCGTATAGACCCCGTGACCCGATTGAGGGCTACAAACGTATTAAAAACGTTCCTATTCTACAGGAAAAGACAACTTTCCAGAATTATTTTCCTATATTGAACACTTATTACTCAAGCAAATCCTAATCTTGGACCGGTTGAAAGCTAATTAAAAAAATAAAATGTTGTATAGATGTAGATTCATTAAATATAAAAGGAACTACTTCCGAAAATGAAGCATGAATAAAAAAGTTCGTACCACTTTCCTTGTTCATGAGGGCATTATAATAAGAAAAGAAAGCCCGAAATTCATCAGGACGATGGGCAAGAACTTTGAAGACATTAGGCAAAAACCCTCCCTGTAGATGACACACAAGAAACACAAAATTCATCATATTTTGTGTCATTGAGAGCCATATGGGTTTTAAAAGACATTAGAGCAAGTAAATAAAATTGAACTCTCTCTTTAAATGTTTATGTGAGGTCAAACCTTCTGTTCAACCTCCTCCATCAGTTCCACAATGTCAAATGGCAGGTTCTTCTTGTTTGGCACTGGATAGCGACTGATGTCCTCTGAACTTCTGTGTCGTGTGTGAGGAGCTGCTATTTTCACACAAACTCGGCTAGCTTGGGAAACTGAGTACTGCAAATATCGTTGATATCGTTAATATCGTCCACAAAATACTAATAAACAACTTGAAGAAGTCATAATCCAAGTTCTGCAATTACAGAGTAATAAAGTGTTTATGATTACAAGCAATTAACGTTACAGAAAGACATAACGGTTACTCTGTACAGGTGCAGGTATTGCGTGAAACTATTGACGCTTTAAAACAATTTATTGTTACGTCACAGTTCATAAAACTAAATAATTTATAAAAACCTCACCATTATTCCAAAATTAGAGCGGTGAATAAGCTTAAAAGCACCTCGTAACGACATTGTTAAACTTTATCATGCAATGGTGCTCTCTGTGTTTATTTTAGAGATAGACAGTCACGTGTTCTGACGGGCAGCCAATCAGCTAGTCTTGCTCTGACACGCCTCATTGCCGATCGACCAATGATAACATTTTATGGACTTGATTTGACTTCCTTCTGCTTCCTTCTCATGAGTCCATTAAACAGTGTCAAAGTAAGAGTGTATTTGTGTGCGCGTGAAGAGCAAGAGTTATTATTCTTAAATTATTATTATTATTATAACTAGAAAAATATTGTGATCTGTTTCCCCAACATGTTCTGTGATCATTCATAAAGAGACGATAACCAGTGTTTGATTAGCTAGTGATACAAGTCGAAATCCTGTCAAACAGTTTCACTCTGCAGGGACTTTTATTTTGAACTTTACTCTGCGCCACTCTCTCTGCTTATCCGGAAGTAAATGTTATTGTTGGAGTCGCTGTCTGATAAGATACAATCCATTTTTACATCATATGTAGACTGTATATTTTTTGCATTTTAATAAACGCGTGATTATGGCTGGGTATGGGGTGATGGCAGATGAGGAATCTCTGGATTATTCAGTCCATGAAGCCTGGAATGAGGCCACTAATGTTTACCTGCTGGTTATTTTGGTCAGTTTCGCCCTGCTTATGTACGCCAGAAAGTAAGTCTCCATTTATTTAATTTCATATTCATCATCGCACGATGATGCACCTGTAAACATGATCACAATGACACGTAAAAGCTGTCTCGATTAAATCTTTTACACAAAGCGCTTATAATACGTCTCTAACATAATAATCTCTCTCTCTGACTTTATTTTATTTATTTTTTATTTTTTAAAGAAATAAGAGGAAGATAATGCGTATATTTACGCTTCCACCAGCAGCCGGTAGTGCACCAGAGCCAAACTTCTACGACAGTCTGCAGAAAGTCCGGCTAAGACAACAACTGGAAATGTATTCACTGGGTGGGTTGGACTCATTTTTTTCTGTGTATGTATCTTATCCTTTCGAAAAGTTGATATGGTAGGTAGGTAATATCTAGTTTCTGGCAATACTCTAATTATTTATCCTAAAATAATGCATATTTGGATATTATGCATTATTCACCACTTTAGCAAGACTAATAAAACAAGTCTAGCACTCTTCACAGTTCAGGTAATGCTGCATTAAATTGCTGCCCTACCGAACTGTGTTCTCACTACATTTTTCATTTGTTTATCATCATGTTGGCTACATGTTTTTTTCACCCCATTACATTTTAAAGGCACAGTATGTAAGTTTTGTCTAGAGGTCGCTTTTTCAAAACAATGACAAAGGCGTAGTTTGATGTTGCCGTGAATAAGGGTGGAATCATGGGAGTTGTCGTCTTCACCTCCACAGCCGATGGAAAGCAGTCCGATGGGACTCAGGCAGAAATCGTGGTTATTGGTGAGCTAATGTATTAAAGTTTTATTAACATTACTAGCCTATGCTATGAAGCAAGGCAGAGTCAAGAGCCTTGGACATTAACATTGCTGTTTTTATCATGCTTATATGCCACAGTCGGCCACTACCACTCCTTTCGCTTTGTTGTTTATGCATATTTTATAGACCTTATTTAGCCCCGCCCCTTTTCAGCACTGCGCTCGTTGTCTTTTGACTTCCGGTCTATTTTCAAAGTGATCTTGCATAGGTATGAATGAACTGCTCGTAAAAAATTTCCCGGTCGACATTTGTTATGACATCTGCATTACAATGCTTATGATAAACATTACAATGCTCTTGATAACTTTTGTTAACTCTATAATAAATAAATCCACTTCACCAACTAATTACTCCTCGACAGCGATGCCATAGAAATATACAAAGTGACCGCAAAAACGGAAGTTCAAAGACTATATTCTAAAGAGGACGGCGCCCACGTTTCTCTGGTGCATAAGGTCTTTTATGATTAAAATTACCATTAAAGTTAAAGTTTAACATCCACCTTCTCCTAAAATACATTTGAATGTGTGAAAGTTATGTTATGTTATAACTTTTGCTAAATCAGTGAAACAAGAGATTCATACAATAAGACTTCTGTGTTGAACTAGCTATATAATAATAATAATAATAATAATAATAATAATAATAATAATAGTATTGTTCGGTTGCTAAAAGTTTTCTAACAGTTGCTCACTTGCCTAATAAAATGCATAATATATCAAAGCATCTTTGGTTTTTCAATGGTTTCTGCGTAAATCGAGGGTCATTGACAGGCGATGCAATGACATAGGCCGTTACACTGGTCAGAATAGCTGATTTCTCTGGATTTAAACATTGTTAATGTAAGTAGCCTACAGAAGTCAAAAAAATATTGTTTTAGTGTTTGTTTTTTGGATATTTGAATCCAAAACTTTTACATATTGTGCCTTTTACTGCACACATGTACATTTCGACTTTCTCTAAATGTATTTGTGCACTTTCTCATTAAATTTATGTGCAATTTCTCATTAAATTAATATTCAGCATCATCTCTTTTCTCAGTCTTCTGTGAGGACATCTCCAACTTGGAGTGTTTTAAGAGCAATTTAAAAGGTCCTCAATCCCCAAAACCCTGTATTTATTCCTAAAAAGCTATCTTTACCATTTTGAAAATTTGTATCATTTCTTTCAGTCACTATACATGTGTTTTAATGTAAAGCCTGT
The DNA here is from genome assembly GCF_988280905.1 of Pimephales promelas. Lineage (NCBI taxonomy): Eukaryota > Metazoa > Chordata > Actinopteri > Cypriniformes > Leuciscidae > Pimephales > Pimephales promelas. The sequence goes on from NC_142777.1 coordinate 14,494,205, forward strand.
GAATATTATGAGAACTATGCCAGAAACTCGATCTGCAAAACATTTCCTAAACTGTTGAAAAATCCAGGTTTTTAATAGACTAGTCTTCAGCATCCCTGAGGATGAACTCAGTCTTAGGTCGTCGTAGGTCGTATTTTCAAATGTTGTATGTTGTCTTCCCAGCTCGTAAATATGATCAGCAGCAGCAGTCGCAGTCAGACAGTGTGCAGCTGTCAATGGAGTGAAGTCACCAGAGGAGGCGCTCTTCACCCACGAATGGTGCAGAAATGCAGAAAGGGTCACAGAGAGAAGGGGATTGTTGAATGTCTTATTTTTTTTTTATTTGAAGAGCCTTTTTTTTCTCCGTTATCTCTCAAACATTCAGAAGAAGTGACAGTTATTTAAAGAACTTGTGATTTTCTTACAGGGGCATTGGTGGACTATGACACAGACTGCCCTCTGTTGTTGGAAGTCAAATTGCGTGTATATAGACCAACATCTCAACGTTTCACGTTTGACAAACATCATCTCTGTGCCGTAATGTAGATCACTGTTTGTGATCCGCATCCAAACATTAAGATCAACATTTTAACTCGCCTCAAAATCATTGTTCCAAAATGCTATTTAATGTTGACCATGTAAAGCTGTTGAAAATAGCGTACACTGATTTTGTTGTGCATGCTGGGTACCTTATTTTTCTCCAGTACTGTATTATATTGCCCTCTAGTGCTAGTTTACATGCATGTCAGTTGTTTTGGGCTGATCTGCAAAGCTGTATAAAGAATAATCTGTCAAAAATAAAGATTTTAACAGTAAACAAATGTAACTGAGTTAATTTCATGTAAATTCAGTGGTGTTCTGAATCTGAAAAGAGGAGGAATAGTCCTCTGTTCTGGATTTATTAAAGGAAAATAAAAATAAAAATCATGTCTCAGTTAGCCTACACTTGAAGTTGTCACATTTTCCTGGTTAAATATACATCATATCAAAAAAGAAACCAAATACAATTCTATTTTGTGTTTTTACATTAACACATTAATATTAATGTTATTAATGTTCTATTTATTAAAAATTAGTATAAAACTCTTCAAGTTAGTGTTTGAAACATGCAAAATAATAACTAAAGGCAGTGACAATTTAAACTATTTATTTGTGAACTGGTGTTTATCTGTTCTTTTTAATAGTCAACTCATTTTCTGATCAGCAAGCTCATAAACACTGGTCATCTTTATTTCCCCCAAATTGATTACCCCCTAAAAAAACCACAGTCATATTTTCAGGTTTCTTGTTAGTTAATAATAGTTACTATTGTTAATATTGTGTTACTCATTGGTTCTTGTGTAGTTATTCATTAACGAAGGAACCGTATTCTAAAGTGTTACCCTAAGTAGTAAACAAGTGTTTATTAAACATAAACATGTTTAAATTATACTGTGCGTCAAATTGTGCAAATTCTTGAGGTACAAATTGATTTCCTTCTTTAATAAAAAAAAAAATAAAGGTTCTTTCATGAGTTCATTCGCCCATGTAATCTTTAATCTAATCTTTAACCGTATTTAGTTTGCTGTCAGTAATGGATGGGCTCGAGGAAGCAGCTTCAACTCTGTCACAGTCTTCATCTGCACCTGTCTGTCTTAGTCTTCACTACACTACCCAGAATCCTTCTTGTCTTCACACCTGAACTCAATCCCTCAATTATCAACTATGTCACCTGTCCTCACCTCATTAGTGTTCATTTGTGCTCAGTTATTCAGTCCTTGTCGGTCATTGTAAATGTTTGAGTGTGTTTGTATCCTGCCTGTCTGTACCTGTGAGAAAATATTTGGAGTAGTTTATTTGAATTGGAGATTTTGCCTCGTCTGCCTTCTTCTACCCGCACACACCTGTGACAAACTCAAGCTTAGATTTACCCCCCAGTGCGACTACTAATGCTTAGATGATGAGTATGGTAGCAAGATGCCTAAATTATGTTGGTGGAGTTGGGGAGGTGGGACGGACCCCAAAACAGCTGATGCCAGAGCAAGGTGAGCGGCTGCCTATGTGCTCCAGCAGTTAATTGAAAGATTAGATGGGTTCACTCCTCCCGAAATTACATTGTGAACTTCACTTATGTGCACCTATGGTTCCATCAAGAACTTTTAACATCTTTGAAACCTTTCCATTCTTTCTAGAACTTTGCTCCGCCCATTTTCAGCGCTGCACTCGTGTTCGGTCAGCATGAAGGTAAGATCTTATGGATTTATGAACTTTTGTTACCTCTACAATAAGTAAATCCACTTCACCAGCTTAATTACTCTTCGACAGTGATGCCATAGAAATATACAGAGCTACTGCAAAAACAGAAGTTCAAATACAAAATACAAACCTTGCTACTGTTGAAGGGGTGGCTGATTATGATTTCACTTTTCTAGTTAGTGGGTAATGTTGCTGTTTGAGCATAAACAACATCTTACAACACTCAAAGTTAAAAGCAAAGGAAGATATTTGCTTTTAAAGAAATCGTTTTTTAAGGACTACAACAAACGGCTGGTAGGAACTACACAAGCTTCCTCCCAGGTTAGTGACATCACTAACCCTAAAATTTACATAAACCCCGCCCCGGAATACGATTTAATAGATTATGAAGACAGAATATGCTAATCAATGAATAGAAAATAACTACACATAAGCAACATAAATTCATCAACTAACCATTTAGAAATGTCCTGTTGCTTTCTACATGTCGTCACTTCTCTTTTGTCTTTCATCATTGTCTTACTCCGGTTTGAACGTAAAAGTTTTTGAAATTTTCAGTGCCGGTGTGTGTGAGGTAAAAGGACACAAGCTCTTGAAGCTCCGCCCACTGTGCCGGGAGCAGCAGCTCATTTGCATTTAAAGGGACACACACAAAACAAGTTTTTTTTTTGCTCAAAAAGTGTCAACTTTAACATGCTATAAAAATATCTGTGGGGTATTTTGAAGAGTTGGGGTACTCTAACTCGGACTCGAGCCGGATTCGTGTCCAATTTTGAATGAACTCAGACTTGTCACGCACTCTGACATTTTAGACTCGGAAAAAATGTCAGTCCAGTCGAGTCCAGGCACTGTAGGACACATTATTCAAAAATGAAACGAAACTACTTGTGTTGTTTTTGCGTGGAGCATTGTAGCCAATCACAGACATGTATATTAAGCGCATGAACGCAGTGGCAAATCAGAAGCATTTTAGAGTCAACATGCAGAGAATTGGCTCAAAATGTAGGTTCAGAATCAGCTCGAGCTTTATCCTTTTGCAAATCCCCTCATAAACAAAGTCTAGACACGATATAAATGAAAGATTCACTGTGAAGTGCGGATAACTATAGTGTTTATGAGAAGAGTTTTAGAGAGAGTGCACCATGGCTTAAAGTGAGCGCTATTGACAATCTAAATAATCATTTTGTTTTTCGTGCTTCTAGAGCACCAGTGGTTTCGTTCACAGTGTAAATTAAAAAGAGTGATAAATGCAGTTAAATGTGGGAGTGAATCTGCTAAATTTTAGTCCTGTGAGTCATAAAATTGTGATGATTGACAGTAACCATAGCAACATTTTGGTGACTAACTATTGCATGATTTTTTTTTTTTACATTTAGACTTAAGTCATAAATTTACATTTCAGAATCTCCAAAATGTATTTTTTTATTAATATGAACATAAAAACATTGTTTCTATTCAGTACTGAAAAAGCTTTTAATTTAAACATAACATATGTTTAATAGCCTAGTCCACAAGACAAAATACAAACACAAAATCCAAGAGAAATTTCTTGATTTTAATATTGTGTGTCATTACCTGAATGGTAATGTTTTTTTTTTTTTTGTTTGTTTGTTTGTTTTTTTTGTAATTGTTGGAACTGGATGTAAATTGGTGTAAATTTGTAAAAAAAAAAAAAAATACAAATAATTAATTTAGTCCTGCCCTTCAGAGGGTGAAAAAGATATTAGCATGTAAAACAAAATAATAAAAATTTAAACATCACCATCATCTTGCTCAAAAGTGTACCCCTGGCTCTTAATGCATCGTGTTGCATTCTTGAGCATTACCTTGCAAATACCTTTTTTCTCTTTGCTCCTCAATATATTTTTCTCTCTCTATTTCTTTTTTTGTGTGTGTGTGAGACAACGCATTCTCACCCCAAGGCGTCACCTTTGACCATGCTTCAATATTTGACGTTTTAGGCGCCCTTTAGCGTCACTTACATGACGCGATCCTACGGCGTCATCTAACTGACGCTAAAGGAAAGCGTCAGTTAGAGGACGCGGTTAGGTTTAGGTGTGGGGTGGGGGTAGGGTACACGCGATCCTAGGGCATCATCTTACTGACGCTAAAGGGCGCCTAAAGCGTCAGATATTGAAGCATGTCCAAATTCTTCCCAAGGCGTCAGTTAAGTGACGCCTTGGGGGTGAGAATGGGCTGTGTGAGAACATGTGGAGTGAGAACGGAACGGCTTGTCGGACGTAGCAACAGTAACTAAGAGGGGTGGGTCTTTGTCAATTTAAAATCATTTAAATTTTTATGGACTCGGCCGGACTCGACTCGGACTCGAACTCAAGTCCGACTTGGCCCTCTTTGGTCTCGGACTTGGACTCGACAAAGGTGGACTCAGACCCTATATTTTGAGCTAAAACTTCACTTACACACTCTGGGGACATCAGAGATATCTTTTACACCTTGTGAAAAGGACATTATAACACCACTTTAAGAGCAGAATAGACAGAGCCATCCAGAACACCCTAGCAACATAAAATACTGCGACACACACCAAAGCATCATGTTGGCAACTCTTGTATGGATAAGTACCATTCAAGTTTTCTTTACAAAGTGTTAAACTATAGTTTTTTTTTCTTGTTTTAAAAAAAACACTGAGTGAACAAAGTGCAAGAAATAAGTCCAAGTGATACAGAAGTGAGAAATGGAAAACATGGAGTGATAAATAAAAGTTAAAAGGTGTGAGAGAGAATCAAAATCTTGGACAGTCTCGCTTTTGTTTTTGCGGCTTTGTTCTAATCGTTTATTTTTTTTTTCCTTCATGCCGCTCTTCTATCATTCTCTGGCTTCTGATCCGCTGTGGATATCATTTCCCCAGATGAATCACAGAAAGCTAAAGAAATGATGCCTCGCCTCATCTTAGTCATCTGCCCCCCATCCCACCCTCCCTCCGCTTCCTCTTGCGCTTTCCCTCAGGTCTCTATGGAAATAAGATGAACAAACTTTTTTTTTAAACCTCTAATAATTCTAATTTTATTTTATATCTGCCTTTCCCTTTTATCCTAAACCCAGAGAGTCTCATAGCAAACCGAATGCTGTTGGGAAAACAAAAAAGAGAATTTTCGAAGAATCTTCATGCTGCCTTTTTCCATATCCGTTGAGCGCCAAAGAGAATCGTAACATACGACCCATGAAGTCAAGTCAAGTCAAGTCACATTTATTTATATAGCGCTTTTCACAATACAGATTGTATCAAAGCAGCTTCACAGTGATAACATGTAAGTAGCACAACACAGATCAACAACATTGCTAAACACTAAATAAATAACCCCAACTGAGCAAGCTCAAAGCAAGCCAAAAGCAAGGCGACAGTGGCAAGGAACCAAACTCCATCAGATTGGATGGAGAAAAAACCTTGGGAGAACCCAGGCTCAGTCGGGGGCCAGTTCTCCTCTGGCTTACATTCATATTGTTTAAATATAAATATTGTTTATGAATCAAACGGCGCCATAACATATCGCAGGCGTTGAGTCGTCTCATCACAGGCGTTGAGTCGTCTCATCACAGGCGTTGGGGCATCCGAAATCCCCGTGAGAGGCTGGACACAAAACTGGACCTGACGAACGCCATTTTTCTCGGGACAAGCGTCCCGAGATAACAGCAGAAAGGCAGATGGGAAATAATTAGCATAGCTGATGTTCATAATGATTTCCGTTATAACTCACAAACTCTCCGTAACCCGAACTCTCCGCAACCCAACCATACGCGCCGACCCGTTTGTCTAAAAGGCTGTCGAGCCCCACTGGTGCGTTAAGCAGTTTCAGTGGCAAACGGTTCTGTATGGCATAACAGAGGACTAGAAGGTAAGCATTATGTGAATGCTTGACTAAAGAGAAGCGTCTTTAATCTAGTTTTAAACTGTGTCAGCGAGTCAGAGGCTCGGACCGTATCGGGAAGGCCATTCCAGAGTTTTGGAGCTAAATGCGAGAACGCCCTCCTTCCTTTACTGGACTTCGATATCCTAGGAATGACCAGAAGCCTTGAATTTAGTGATCTTAAGGAACGTGGTGGATTGTAGGGCGAAAGAAGGTCCGTTAAGTACATAGGTGCTAAACCATTTAGGGCTTTATAGGTCAGTAGTAGTATTTTGTAGTTGATGCGGAACTTAATAGGTAACCAGTGTAGAGATGATAAAATCGGTGTTATATGATCATATTTTCTTGACCTAGTAAGAACTCTAGCAGCTGCATTTTGTACTAACTGTAGCTTGTTTATTGAGGATGCAGGACAACCAGCTAATAAAGCATTACAGTAATCTAGTCTCGAGGTCATGAATGCGTGAACTAATTTTTCTGCATCAGAAATAGATAGCATGTTACGTAGCTTAGCAATGTTTCTAAGGTGGAAAAAGGCTGTTCTTGTAACCTATATAAAATATGATTTTCGAACGACAAGTTGCGGTCTAGTATAACACCCAGGTCTTTTACTGTTGTGGATAAAGTAACAGGACATCCGTCTATATTAAAGTTGTATTGTGAGAGGTTTTGTGAGTAGTTTTTTGGACCAATAAGTAATACCTCCATTTTATCTGAATTTAATAGCAGGACATTACGCGTCATCCAGCATTTTATATCTTTGAGACACTCTGTCATTTTAGATGAGTTAGTGTTTTCATCTGGTCGTGATGAAATATATAATTGAGTGTCGTCAGCGTAACAGTGGAAATTAATTCCATGTTTTCTTATAATATTACCAAGTGGCAGCATATATATTGAGAATAGCAGAGGGCCTAAAACCGATTCTTGCGGTACTCCATAGTCTACTGACGTTATCTTTGATTTTTTCCCATTTAAACAGACAAAATGAGAACGGTCCGATAAGTACGATCTAAACCAGCTTAATGCCTGTCCCTGGACACCGGTGAAGTTTTGTAGTCGATCCAAGAGTATTATATGATCTATAGTGTCGAACGCAGCGCTAAGATCAAGTAGGACTAGTATTGAGATACAGCCTTGGTCAGAAGCTAAAAGTAAATCATTTGTAATTTTAACTAGCGCAGTTTCTGTACTATGATGCGGTCTGAATCCTGACTGGAATTTTTTATAGATATCATTTCCTTGCAAAAAAGAGCACAATTGAGCGGACACTACTTTTTCAAGTATTTTGGACATAAATGGAAGATTTGAAATGGGTCTGTAATTTGCCAAGTTATTTGGATCTAATTGCGGTTTCTTAATGAGCGGTTTTATTACAGCCAGCTTGTATATTTTTGGGACATGACCTAAAGATAAAGACGAGTTAATAATATTGAGGAGAGGCTCTTCCACTACAGGTAATAGTTCTTTAGTAGTAATAGTAATGAAGTCTTCTGATATCTGTGAAGAAACAAAATGAAAATCTGAAAATCTTTCCCCAAAATCAAATACTATGTAAGGTTACAAAACATGCAATAACCGGTGGTGAATATTGGAGTCATTGACGTCAATATTTCATGTGAATAATAGTCACATGGACTATTTTTATGGTGCTTTTTAAAATCTTGACAGACATAAAAACATATAAAAGAGCCTTGGGAAGATTCTTCAAATTCCTCTTTTTGTGTTTTGTATGGATTTGGAGGTCTTGTAGGTCTTTTTTTTTTTTTTGGTGAACTGTTGCTTTAACACTCAAATAACACATTATACTTCCTTCTGTCTCTCTCTTTCCCCTTTCGCCATTGTTTAACGAACACACATAGAACTGAATTCCAGGTATGAACGCATGACATGCATCAACACAAATCTTACACATTCGTTCTGCATCCGTTTGCAAGCTCAAACCAGAAATAATAATCAATAAACCAGAGGAAAAATAAACCAGAAGGGTTGAGGAGCAACGTCCTTGGCCGCTGGATTTCAACACGTTCATCAGCGTATGGTTGATGTTTACTGTCTGGCTGTCGTTCCCTGCCCTGTCTCGATCCACTGCGCTGTTCTGAGACCTGTGGCTGCTTGAAGCCCAGACAGATGTAAACATGGCCTGACCGCACGCACTGGCCCCAGGCCAGCGGCTGGCAAAAACAGCCAGGAATGTCAGTGCCATGGCCCGTCTCTCTCTTTCTGGGTTTTTACACCCAGTTACACTGGCCCACTGCCACAAGGCCCCACAAACCGGTCAGTGTTAAACAGAATCACTTTATTTAAAGGCATGACTCAAGGAGGTTGTGATCTGCTTATACAACATGCTTATGAATAGTAAAAACATTTATAAATGCTGTGAGTCAGCAACATTTGAGTTGAAATAACAGTTTATGAAACCTCAGTGAATGCATTATGCAGCGTTCAGGCCTGTTACTTGGTATAGATTGTGAGATTAATATTTAATGTGGCTGTCCCGTCTGCTTTTTTGTAAAGTTCAAAAAGCTACAGACAGCCACTTGGAGGTCATACGTTATGTCAATGTCACATCCTCCCGACTCCATGGGGTATCATGAACTGCATTTCCCATAACCCATTGCCTGGACTTATTATGTTTGATTATTTGTTAAAGCTACACTGTGTAACTCTTTTAGTTTATTCTTAGCTAAAAACACTTAGTTCTTTCACAAATATATGGGCTCATTAATGTATACTTACTTCGTACAATAAAGTATTCTTGTGAGTGTATAATATGCCATTTAAAATGCATACGGGTAAGGGGTTCTAATGTCGGTCGCCATGTTGCCCCTCCATCTTGAAAGTACATTAGCCATACCCGTTAATTCAAGCTTCGCCTTTCGCATTTACGTTTGAGTTAATGCTCATGGACGAGGTCGAACTGGAAACCATGTTAATCTTGGACTACATTGGCTACCGTAGGAGTTAAAACGAAATCGGAATTGAGAGGAACAGAAACTAATATTCACTGGATGGTCATATACCTTTTCACCGCTAGATGGGGGTAAAAATCACACAGTGTAGCTTTAATGCCGGCCTATTTAAGCTGTGTTTTCACTCATTCGTTGTGAAGTCTAGTAAGTGTCGCACTGTCTTTCTGAGTGTTCTCCCTCTGGTGGCCTGTGTTTTGGTTTTGACTTCCTGCCCAGTTTCCCAGATTTCCCTGTGTTTTTCAACCCTGTGGTCTCTTTGGTTTATATGTTTTGATCTATTGCCTGTTTTATGAATTATGATTCTGGATTGCCCCAATATTTGGATTTGCTGCATATTTGGATCCTCAACTGTGGCATTACAGTTCATGACAGTCAAATCTAAATGTATATTGCACAATTTAATACCTTATCAGTACAAAACTGTAAACATAACTGTAAGATTGCTTTTATACAACAGTTTATTAACTAAAACTTCACATTGAAAATGTATGTTTTAGACAGAATATTGACGGATACTTTTGCTCAGCCAATGAAAGTAGTTTCAAATGAACTCACAGAATAATCACTATACAGAGTATGACGTTCCTGAATGAAACAATGGTTAGGGTTGACTCACTCATAAATACTGTCAGCTGTTAAGTTGCATTAATCAGCATTTTTCATTAATCAGATAATGATTCATTGCCTCACTCATGAAGAAAGTCAGTTGTCGCCATTTACTGGGGTAAACTTAACGTTGTTCTATGAAGGTTTTTTTTAGGTGAAATCCAGTCATTTCAATAAAAATTACATGTGGATTTGGAATTTCACGTGAGGTTAAAAAAATACCCCACACAGGTTTCACACTATTAAGACAAATGGCAGGATAAAAGGTTCAGTATAAACTCTACATTTCCCATCAATTTGGTGGTATGCTTGCTTTCTCAACACTGCATATAAACCAAATTTAAATTATTATTTGAATTATCGCTCAGTGAGTCCTTTTTATTAATGTCTTTGGAAAGCATTTGTCTCACGTTGAAATAGATAATTTCATATCATCGTCATGTGGACCTTAAAGGAGTAGTTCACTTTTGAAAACTTTTGCTGATAATTTACTCACCCCCATGTCATCCAAGATGTCCATGTCTTTCTTTCTTTAGTCAAAAAGAAATTAAGGTTTTTGATGAAAACGTTCCAGCATTTTTCTCCATATAATGGACTTCAATGGGAACCAAACGGTTCAAGGTCCAAAAGACAGTTTCAGTACAAATTGCAAACTGTTCAAAGGGCTTTAAACCATTCCAGACGATAAATAAGGGTCTTATCAAGCGAAATGATCGCTCATTTAAAAAATAAATAACACAAATAAATAATCTCCTGTTCGGACTCGTTCATCAAAACGAACAAATCTTTTTCCGAGTCAATTCGATCGTTTCGAACAGGAGAGTCACAAAAGTGCCATGGAATGACATGGACATCTTGGATGACATGGGGGTGAGTAAATTATCAGCAAAAGTTTTTTCAATAGTGAACAACTCTTATGTCTAAAATGAGTTTGCGAGTATTGCATACACCTTCACATTAACTGGCATTAAATTACGGTGGTATATACAAGTTTTGGATAGAAAGGCTGAAAAAAAAACCCCATAAAGGTCCAAACCCCACTGTGAAAAAAAAGTTGCCTCAACTTGGATGTTTAAGTCATTTCAACCTAATTACATTTAACTGATTTCAAAAAGGAGTTGAATCTTGTTTAACTTACAAAAAAGTAAAAAAAAAAAAAATTGCTTTACATATTTTGATTATTTCTGTAAAAACATATGTTGTCATAACTTATTGATCATCTAATTTTTTAGTTTAACCCTCAGTGGGGTGTTGCAAATTGTACGAACAATGACTTTACACAATGATTTAATGGCTAAAAGTGAACATTTATCAATATGGCAGACCAATGTTTGTACTGTGAAAAAGTGCTCTCTAAATGATGGGTGTTTGGGGAGAAGCTGTTGAAAAAATACAAGGGTTAGTTAATGAAAGGCATTCAGGTTTCAAATTAAAAAAAAATTCTTTGGAATAAAATGCGAGAATGAACAATAATGCGAGAATGTGCACAATAACAAAAGAAACACATTTTAAGGAAGTAAACAGAGCAAATTATTTTGATTTTATGTTTGTGCAGTGCTTTCAATATTTCAGATGCCCTACCAGAAAGTTGAGACTCATTAGGACACTTCTATGTTTGAATTATACGCAGGGACAAATATGGGTCACAGTGAAATACCCAACACTGCATTGAAACCTGTGCTTCTCTCTCCCTCCCCGTTTCATTTCTCCACATCGCTTTCTTCTTTCAAAGGCATCTGCGTTGCACAGAAGCGCAAGTCTGTGTGTGTTTCCATGCTGCGCGTCTCTGGATCCAAGCGCAGATGAGACATGACAAGCTCCTTCATCCTCCCCTCCGCTCTTGCGTTGTGGGGCCAAGCGCTTTGCCTTTCTCATCTTCATTCCACCATTCTTTCCTCTTTTTTTTTTTTACACTTTCTCTTTATGTCACAGGTGGAAACAAGACACGACGGGGAATGAAAGAGAACAGGCGCTAATTAGGGAAGGGGGACTGGGACAAAGAGACTGGAATAATAAGACGTTTAAAACAGGCAACTCTAATCTGTGAGGATTGGAAACGAGGCTGACTGGTGGTCGCTTTCTTTTTCTTTCTCGCAGTGCAGGAGGATCAAAAGAGGAACACAGACCTTTTCAACTGTCTTGTTTCCATGTTTTGCTTCTTTTTTTTTAAACACAGAGACCCTTTAAACCAACAGAGTTGAACAAAACAGAAGCCGTAGTCTCATGCGTGTCCTTGTGGTATCCACTGCTTTTTATAAGGATTTCAGCGTCAGGTTTGTCGGATAAATGAGTGTATGAGGCCCATTTTGGAGCCTTGCTTGGGGACAGTTTGATTTTTGGGAAAATAAATGATTGAGAAAACGTCTACAGCTCTCGCCATCTCCCTGAGGTCAACTGCTCTTCACACCAAAGTTCCACAGAGCCTCCTAAAGCTCAGAGCTATTAGTCATGTGTGTGGTTTCAGGTCTGTCTTAAGAAGAGCCCCTCTGGGGCTCCTGTGCCGGGGCAGACAGCTCCGGTCATTGGCAGAGAACAGCCCAGGTATGACCCAGAGTTCTGTCTGACCGCCAGCCTTCGTGGAGCCAAGACCTGAACAACAAACACAAGGGACCCAGGCTGAACCTCCTCTCTGGCCCCCACACAGACTGTATCCACGGGGCCCGTCATCACACGTTTGGACCTCCGTATGGACGTGAGCCATGGCCCGGCCGCAGGCTCCATTTTACCTCACGCTTTCTGCAATAAACAACAAGAGGAGAATTGAAAACCCACCGTCGCTTATGGCAAGCCAAGAGGACAGCTCAGTCAATATCTGCCTCAGTTGTGAAATGGACACAAGAAGGACAAACTTAGGATGGTTTGATCTGATGAAAAGCCAGACATTTTTGGCACCCTAGAGATGATACTATGAAATATTTTACCACTTAAACAAATAACTAAATATAAAATGTAAATATCACACCTTAAATGACTGACCACTGTTGGACCTGTGGCGTACTGGTTATTGCTTGCAACATGCTGCTCATTTAAGTAACGTTCAAGTTTTGCTCACATCAATCACTGAGCAATCAAAGTCTAATTTAACTTTCGCATTAATTCATGCTTAACTAATGCACAGATAATACTGAATTAATGTATAACTAATGATTATTTAAGCTATTCATTAATGAGTACCACATTAGGAACTACTTAAGAGTCTGTAAGGTTAATGTATTAGTTCATACATGAATTGTTATTAATTAAATATGTAATTGTGGATTAATTCCATTATAACTCATTTTTTTAAACTAATAGTGTTAATTAATATGTTAATTACCAGAATGAGCCACAACCTTTTATTTCAACTTCCAGATCATATGACAGGTACACTAATATGCATTAATACATGATTAATTACTGCATTGTTAGTGCAAATTCATGTGCAAATTACTACAATTACTAAATGACTAGTTAATAATGATGTGCCCCAACAAGTAAAGTCATAACATAATGATACCTTTGTAAATTATTAGCTAATGATTAATTAAAGCAGACAACTGGAAGTTGAAGTGCATAGCTTTGACTAATTGTGGTAATTAATTTACACTATTAGTTAATATAATATGTTATTAAGGAATTAATACACAATGACACAATTAATTATTAATAGAAATTCATGTATTACTTAATCTATTAATCATATAGACTCTTTATTAGTTGCTGATGCAGTTATCATTAATTAATGGTTTAGTTCTTTATGAGTTATATATTAACTCATGATTATCTGTGCATTAGTTAAGCATGAATTAATGCAAATTAGTGCACCCGTATTGTAAAGTGTTACTTTACTTTCTTTCCTGTTTTTTTCTATCTCTGTGAATGGATGCCAAAAATATAATTCAATTCAATTAGATTAAATTAAATTAAACATTATTTTATATATATTATAATTAAATAAATCATTGTATATTTGAGTCTTTTCTATCTTTTTGCCAATTAAGAAAAATGAATATAATACAACAACAACAAAAATACACGCAGATTCAGCAGATTTTTATAATTCGCTCCATCAGTGCTTCTCAGGACTATTTTCCCTGTGTTTTCCTTTCGTCCCATCTAACCATAGTTTTCATGGTTTGAACTCTCTCTCCTTTACTTTCAGAAGTGTGGAGTCCACTGTATTGACGCAGACAGACTGCCTCTTGTCTGTTTGTTGTTAGTGGTATCTGTGCTTACTCTTCTAACCTCAAGTATTTCATTGGACAGTGCTATAAACCTCTCTCAGCTGCAGTCGTATCAGGAAGAGTGAGAGACTTTTCTCTTTCTGTGGGCACTGGTGTAGTCGATGAGAGACGGGTGGTCGTGTGGCCATGTGGTGGTCAGTCCCCGAAATCAATCTTCTGGGAGTTCCAGAGGTGTACCAGGACAGGGAAACTACACCTAGTTGACATTTTCAAGCTTGTCGCTAGATATTTTCCATCAGTGACAAGTAGCTTTTTGTAAATTGGTTTTGTGGTTGTACTGATGGTTAGAGAGGGTAAATTCCATCTTACAAATATATGGTAAACTTAAGGTCAATTGCAGGTGAGGAAAAGGTCATGGCACTAGTGTATATCAAAGAGTGTCACTTTTCAAAAGTAGGTTCTCTGCATTATTACATAAGAAAGCCACTAGTACTTGTTGTCCAGACTTCCAATATCCAGATAAATACCAAGCCAAGTGTGATTGGGATTCAAACCAGCATCAAATGGCATGGAAGATGGACATGCTCTTTTCAGTGTTTCTTAACTCCTGTCCTGAGGGCCCACCTTCCATTATGTTAGATGTTTCAATAATTAAAACATCTGGTTCAACTCATCAGCTTCCTACAGTGCCGAATATGGAGACGTCTAAAACATTTTGGGAGGTGGGTCCTGAAGACTTGAGTTAAGAAACACTGCTCTTTAAAGCTGGCCTTGTCCAAGTCACAACACTCTGAAGTTGACCTGATCTGAAGTCAACCAGTAAGGCAATTGAGGACCATAACAAGGATGCGACCTCTAATACCAGTCACAAGTATGTCTCTTGATGGCCAGGGGTGAGGTTTACCTTCACTGCTTCTACCAGCTGACACTCACCCCTTAACCCACATTTCACCCGGGTCACGGCACCAAGGTAACTGCCCTTCTTTGCAGAGGCAGGGGGAATTTACCTGCCGTCCGTTATACGTGCATGTGCCTAAAACTGACTGCACTAATTGTTTGATCCACTCAGTGTCAACACTCACAGCTGGGTCTCTGCTTTTGATTTAAACCAGTGTCAATCAGCATGGGAGCAAACAGGCTCTATAGTGTCAGTCGCTAGTGTCTCTTCACTGACAAAAAAAGTCACTGCCTTACAATTCTAAAGGAATAGTTAACTTGGAAAAAGAAGATGATGTTATCATTTATACACCCTCAAGTTGTTTCACACCTGTTCTTTGAACATGTTGTTTCATCTTTAAGTGAACAAACCTATTCCTTTAAAGGGATAGTTCACTTCGAAATTTAATTTTTGATATATTTTAGGGCATCCAAGATGTAGGTGTCTTTGTTTCCACACTATTTTCTTTTGTGATATTTTTAGGTCAAACCGTTCTTGTCTGTCCCCGAAATCAATCTTCTGGGAGTTCCAGAGATGTACCAGGACAGGGAATGTCATGTGTGTTGGATGTCTACGCATTGGCAAAAATATGACGCCTTGGGATAAGAATGCGTTGGCTGTTCAGCAGTTTGGGGTCGGTAAGATTTTTTTCGACATATATTTTCAAAGAAGTACTTTAGGTCTGCTGGAAGCTTGTTTCCACCACAGAAAAAAGGTTATTGCGACTTTTAATCTCACAATTGCGAGTGTACACCTCACAGGAAAAAAACTTCCACACTGCCTCGATGGAAATGTATAACTGTTCCAAAAAAGGTTTTGGTCGGACCTTCACTGGGAAGGAAAAACGGAGACTTTAATTAAATACCCCTGGTTTAATGCATACATTTGAACAGAGTTCAAGACAGATGACTGTTCAAGAGAGGAAAAGGAAAAGCCTTATATGGACATGTTTGGGTGTGTTTTATGGTAATTACAAACTGTGTGAACACTGTCATTTATAATCTGAATTCATCAACACAAGAAGGAGATTAATAACAAATATAAGTAAGAATATTTGTATGAAATCTTTATTGGATGTGACCTTTGCAGATCAACGTCTGTGTTTTGTAGTGGTCTCAGTACCAAGACCACCAGATTTACTGGGGTGGGCACTTCGCCAACAAAAGACCTGTACTATATCTAATGCCATATGTGATAATAATATCTGCTGCCAATAGTTGCAGCACATGTCACTTGAATGGCTCAGTGAATGACCACATCTAAAGGTGGACCCCTTCCACCACACCCCCTCATGACAATCAAATCCGGATATCCTGCCGTTATGTTTTACACTTCCCTCATTTGTGCTGCACATGTTGCAGTTTCTGATATTCAGCTTTCATCCATTAAGAAGCCTTTACAAGTTCTAGTGCCTCGTTAAATGGCAAATGTTGGTCCACTTCCTGTACAGTTCCACCTGTTTTCTGGAAATGGCGGATTAGAAAGTAGTAAAAAAAGGGGTTTTTCACTCCACTGAATGTGTTGAGGGCAGGTTGGGGATTGGGTGGACAGTCTTGGCACTTTTCAGTTTGACCCACACTTTGATTTAGAGCCACTCTGACGGCCATGTTTCTTTGATGAGGCCTGTCGGTACGGTTTAGCTCAAGCCAACTCTTCTTGACAATTGATCCTGTCCTCAGGGCACGTCCCTGGTCCTCAACGTGCTTTCAGTCACCCAGCTGTTTACGCTGTGAACTGACTTGGCTTCTCGGTCTGGGGGCAGGAATTGGGATGTGAACCGCAATCTTTAACCACGGAAGAAGATGACCTGAGTCACTTAGTGAAGTTTTGACTTGGACCCACTCATTGCTGTTCTTTGACTTTAATTTGCCTCTCCCAGTAAGCAGATATTTGTTGGCAAGGCATCTGTGAAAGAATGCATCATCTTGGAAAGCATCATGTTCTATTTTAAGCGTCATATTTGTCTACAAACATCTAATAAACATCTTAAAGGGGGGGGTTACTGCTTTTTTTTCTTTGCATGATTGTGTTCATGGGGTGCAATATAACATGTATTCGTGTTTTTTTCTTTTTTAAAAAGTCTTATTTTTCATAAATTTCACCTTTATTGTCAGCCGCGCTCTCCTCTGTCATTTGAACGACCGGTTTACATCCTGAGTCTATGAAACCACTCCCTCAGAAACAGGCAGTGGGCTCAGATTGGTTAGTTTGGGCCGGTGTGTTGTGATTGGCTAAACTGTGTAGTGCACTTTGTCCGGATACTTTACGCCCATTACCTTTACGGGCGAAAGTTGCATATGTGTTCCTGTCAAATGTACATAATGGTGTCGATACTGCAGTATCAGTATGAGCCAGAATCAGACCCAGAAAGTGGGATGAAGAGAGGGAATGGTAATTGCCTATATTTTTTTTAACTTTATACACGTTTTTTTTACACAGTAGCATCGAACTAACTGGCTATATACACGAACAGCATTAGCATTGGTTTACGTTCTTGATCAAATCGAAAAATAACGTCATAAAATATTTATACATGAAAATACATTTACAAAATGAATTAGTACATATACAAATTCAGGTCCAAAATGTTTATAAGCGTTTGTCGTAGACACGAAATAGCATAACAAAGTGGCTATAAAGCCAGCGCTGGCATTTGATAAAACTAAAGTATAGTCATTGACACTAAAATACATTTAAAATGATTACGTCTTAGCCTACTTAGGTTGTGGCCCAACAACTGCTGCCTCTGGTTTTTAAAGTTGGAACTGCTTCATGTTTTAGTAACAGTTTCTTGTTGAATCCGGCATTGAATTCGTGGTGATTCTGGAAGCTGTTTTTCTTAAATTGCGCAGCACGGAGAGCTAAATTATGATTGTAATTTTCAGGAACATAATCAAACATAAATTGTATCTATTGTTGACGAACTACAACGTCTGTGGGAAGCCCGGACACAGAAGACCTGACAGCTGGGTGAACATAAAACACTCGAAGAGTCGTAGAAATATGGCCATGCCCTTTTTTGCATATGCCGGAGGGAGGGTTAATGAAAATGTGTGGGTTAGTTACGTATAAAACCTGTTGTAGTCCCGATCGAGTTGTTTTTGTAGGCTGTAAACTTCCTGATTTTTAAAAGACGATATCTCTGCTTACATTGAACTTTCAGCGCTGCAACTTTGCAGATACTGTTCATGCACCAACAGCAACATTACACACTATTTAAAATGAAAAAAGTGAAATCGCAATCAACCCCCCCTTTAAAGGTCCCACTTCCATTGATGAATGCAAGTAGTCAGTGATAACAAAAAGGGGGAAACAGTGTCCTAAATGTTTTGTGATTTCACTCAAACCACTTTTTAGAAGTAGCGAGAATCGCGTTCAAATACTAATGCGTACTGATTTCCAAACAATAGCAAAGGATTATTCACGCATTCAAAGAATTATAACAGGAAAAGTATTTTAAAAGCTTTAAAAGAATAAATAAATGGAAACACTGCTGTTCAGCAGTTTGGGGTCGGTAAGATTTTTTTCTACACATATTTTCAAAGAGGCGCTTAACAAGGCTGTGTTTTTTTTTTTTAATAATAGTTCAATATTTATACAATTAATATTCTAAAATATAATTTATTCCTGTGATGGCAAAACTGAAATTTAATCCTCATTACTCCAGCCTTCAGTGTCACATGATCCTTCAGAAATCACTCTAATATCCTGATTTGATGCTCAAAAAACCTTTCTAATTTTTATCAATGTTGAAAACAGTTGTGCCGCTTCACATTTTTATGGAAACTGTGATGCATTTTTTTTCAAGATTCTTTGATGAATAGAAAATTCAAAAAGACAGGATTCATTTAAAAACAAACAAATCTTTTGTAACATTGTGACTGAGAGAACCTTAAATCAGGTCTCAAACTAAAGTCAATTGAAGCATGGCTGCGAAATATGGCGGAGCCCAACAAGGCAGCTCACATAGATTCTAAATAATAGAATGCCATGGAATGATCTGTGTTTCTAACATCTGACATTTGAAAATGACATCTTTCATATGTAAACAAGCGCATCTTGAATGTGTGCTATCATGGATCACACACAAAGCCATACCAATGTACGTTTCTTTACTGTGCTGCCCTACATAGGCTACAGATGGAATCCACCAAACAGCTTTTGAAATAACTTTTGTTTCACTTTGAGGAGAAAAACTAAAAGAATCTGGTGAAAATTCCCCTTGCGGTAAAAAACAGGGCCGTGCTGATGGCGCTCTATAAATATGAGTGTGAGGGGTGTGTGTGGTTAGCCATAATTGCCAGCCTCTTAAACTCTGGCTGAGCTAAACTATCTGCCTGCTGCCCCGCGCACACACACACGAACACATGCCATCGAGGATGTAAACACTCCATTTTCACAACACTTGTCTAGAACAATAAAAAGACGTGTTAAAATTGTTACATAACGCCGTCTCTTTTGAAAACAACTTGTTTTTCGGTTGCACAAGTTTACAGACTATAACCTTTTTTTTTTTTTTGCAAATCAGGTTTTTTTGTTTTGTTTTGTTTTTCAGACAGACTTAATAAAGTAAGATTCGCAGAACCAAGATTTCCAGAATTGGAACCATTGATTTTGGTTTTCTGCAAGCTGATTATCTCAGTATATTTATGGTACTTTGAGTGACTTCTGTGACTCTAGCGCTCATTTATTGCTTTTGGATAGCAGACGTGTGTGTTTTACAGTACATCTATCTATTTAAATGTTACATATAAACTTCTGCCCTAGTTTGGCAATGAATTGTGTGTGATTGTAGAGAGAGAGAGAGAGAGAGAGAGAGAGAGAGAGAGAGAGAGAGAGAGAGAGAGAGAGAGAGAGAGAGAGAGAGAGAGCGAGAGCGAGAGAGAGAGACAGACGTAGACAAATAAACATATGCCCAGTAACTCTCATTAGAATATCATATAATCATAATACTGGCATTTTTTTAAGGGAATTCATGGAATTCTTGGGAAAATTTTTGGTACAACTTGCCTGGTTATATTATAATCATTTGGAATTTGGTTTCTTCAGAAATGTCTGTATCATCATCTTATAAACAAAACATATAATTAGCCTTTAGTCACAGTTTCGACGAACTCTATTTCCATTTTTTTATTTTTTATTTGAGGGTAAGTATAGTAAAAAAAAAATCTATTTATGTATAGGAATGTTACTTAAATTCTTGACATTTTCTTTAAACCTTTCTAGCAGCAATAGATTATTGAACATCTGTGTTACAACTTGCCCCATTGCCATGTGAAAAAATATCACTTTTTCAAACACAAAAAGAGTAGCCTACTTATTATGAAAAAGTATACTTTTAAAGAATATACTTAAATGCCAACTGAATGCCATATTTTTTGGACACTTTTTGTGTCCAAAAATTGAATTGAATGTTGAATTGAATGTTATTTACAAATAAATTAAATTTTTATAGTTTAAATTTATATTAAATGAAATTTAGCTGCAACTAAATTAGTTAAACTTAAAGGAGTAGTTCACTTTAAAAAAAACTTTTGCTGATAATTTACTCACCCCCATGTCATCCAAGATGTCCATGTCATTCTTTCTTCACTCGATAAGAAATTAAGGTTTTTGATGAAAACATTCCAGGATTTTTCTCCATATAATGGACTTCAATGGAAACCAAACGGTTCAAGGTCCAAAAGACAGGTTCAGTTCAAACTGCAAACGGTTCAAAGGGCTTTAAACGATTCCAGACGATGAATAAGGGTCTTATCAAGCGAAACGATCGCTCATTCAAAAAAAATATATATAACTAAATTCAAGTTTTATAAGCTCAAATGGTCGCCTTGCTCTGTTAGGGTTAGGGTGTGATGAGCGCTCGTGACTCTCCTATTCGAAATCGTTCATCGTAATGAACGAATCTTTTTCCGAGTCAACTCGTTCATTTCGTTCATTGAATGAACCAAATGACACGAAAAAAAAAATTGTGCATTTTGATGAACGAGTTCAAACAGGAGAGTCAAGAACGCGCATCACACCCTAACCCTAACAGAGCAAGGTGACCATTTGAGCTTATAAAACTTAAACTTTGTTATTTATTTATTAAATGACCGATCATTTCGCTAGATAAGACCCTTATTCATCGTCTGGTGTCGTTTAAAGCCCTTTGAAGCTGCACTGAAACTCTCATTTGACTTTGAACCGTTTGGTTCCCATTGAAGTCCATTATATGGAGAAAATCCTGGAATGTTTTCATCAAAAATCTTAATTTCTTTTCGACTGAAGAAAGAAAGACATGGACATCTTGGATTACATGGGGGTGAGTAAATTATCAGCAAAAGTTTTTTTTTTTTTAAAGTGAACTTCTCCTTTAATACAGTAACTATACATGTAACGTGTAACGAAGACAGTTGTAAAATAAATTGTTACCAAACCTTTTAAGATTTGTATTACACTAGAAGTTCACAATCAATTTGTACACTTGTTTTTCACAAGGGACTCTCCTCTAAAATATGTAACCAATTCATACTGTTCGTGTTTCCAAGCTGCCTCTTCTACAAGAGAATAATACCACTTTCCTACTAACCAGCTTAATTTAAATAATACATCTATATATATTCCAAAACTGTGGTTCAGCCCGGGGTCTTTACAAGAGCCTCTTGTGATTTTACACTTCCTGTCTCACTTCTCCCTGGAGCCCGCTAGTTTAGGCTGGGCTTAGACTGTGGTCAGATAGACAGGGGCCAGGCGTTTTTTGTCTGTTTCTCTACACACTCCATTTCTGATGTTCTCAGAAGGCTACTGTTGCTGTGCCTGCTGCTTCACTGCTTATATAACACACTCTCATTGACAGGTTTATAATAGCACACAACACACACTCGCCCGGTGCTGTTTTTTTAAGCGCTGTTACCTGCTGTACTCAGCCTGTGTTTTAAAACCGTCCACAGCGCTCATAACATTTGCTATCATGATTGTGGTCGTTTGAGCATGTACTTTGTACTGAGTGTGTGTTAAGAGGCTGCATCGGTTGTGAGTACAGCAGCGCTTCTCAAAGTCCATTTCTCCTGTTCAACTGTCCATCTGTATAGTGATTTTCAGATTAAAATGCAATCCCACTGACTCTCTGCATTCACATTATAGTTCGTGATGTTTTCTGACAAAATCAAGACTCTGTCTCAATAAGGACGTTCTGTTCAGAGTTGTTCTTTTAAATTGCAGTGAGATGTTTGACACTTTGGATGTGTTATTATTAGAGTGAAGGAGTTTTTAATGGATATAAAGGGTGAAAACATTTGAAATTGATCAAAGTTTTTATGTTCTGCATGTTCACAGTCTATTTAGTTTTCATTTTTCTGTTAATCAAAAGTCATTTCAGGCAACATTTCACTTTGTTTTTATAGAAGTGCTACATTCCTCATCATATGGTGTTGATATGTGTTTGTTAAAATATTTTAAATGATAATTCTGAATATTATTATTTATAATAATTTATATATTATTTCTACCAGTTTCAAATGTATTCATTTAACAGCCCATTCTCACCCCCAAGGCGTCACCTAACTGACATTTTGACCATGCGCGCCCTTTAGCGTCAGCTAGATGATACCCTAGGATCGCGTGTAACCCTACCCCTACCCCAGACCTAAACCTACCCGCGTCATCTAACTGACACTTTTCCTTTAGTGTCAATTAGATGACGCCATAGGATTGCGTCATGTAACTGACGCTAAAGGGCGCCTAAAGCGTCAAATATTGAAGCATGGTCAAAAGGTGACGCCTTGGGGTGAGAATGCGTTGCATTTAATTATTCCCATGAAGTGGATTTGCATTTTTCCTTTCCTTGGATTGTGTCAAACTCAAGTGGAGCTGGACCTGATTTCGTTATGCATCATAGTTTAATGAAAATGTAACAAAAGAATATATAATATAAATTTAACATGTAACATGTGACTTTGTTACTAGGGGTGTAACGATACATGGATTGGCGACACACAGGTAGATCTGTTTGCTTCCCGCGACTCTTCCATGAGGGTACTCATTGGGTTGCATATTTTCACTGAGATATGGACAGGGAGCTCAGACTTACGCAAGGCACTGAAAGACAGCCAGGGTGGCGTGATTTGACTGGGAACCCCATCCATCAGTCATTGACATAACTTGGAGTGACTAAACGAAAGGCAAAGTCTCAGTTACATTTGTAACCCTCGTTCTCTGAGGAGGGAACGGAGACGTTATGTCTCCCTGCCACTTCCGCTGTACCGCTGGAACCACCTGAGTTCAGTCTCGGCTCATCAGCAGGAAAACATATCTGCATGTTGCCAGTGTACTTCCTTACATACCATGGGGTGGGGCGGAGTTACGCTATGCAAATTCTGCAGACCCATGGCATTTCCTAGCCGTTGGCTCGTTTTGTAAGAACTCGGGGTGATAGGCTTTCAAAGTGAAGCCCCATTCGTCAGTAACTGACGTAACGTCTCCGTTCCCTCCTCAGGGAACGATGATTACATACGTAACCGAGACGTTTGCTAGGGGTGTACAGTACACGGAATTGAAGGTTCAGTAGGAACTAAGGACCTTATTTTGTTATGCGTCAAAGTTTATTGAAAAAGTAACAAAGAAAATATAGTCTAAATTTAACATGTGACATGAGACTTTGCTTGTTACTAGGAGTGTACATGGAATTGATGGTTCGGTGCAAACTCAGGTGAAGCCGGACCTGATTTTGTTATGTATCAAAGTTTAATGCTCAGGGGTTTGTTCAGATCAGTAATTTTCAGTTTGAACAACCGTGATATTAATTCTTTCCTTCGCAAACGCCACTAATAATTGTTCTTTTTTTGAAGACCAAATGAATCTCATTATCCAGCTCAGTTATATCCCAGTCCATACTTACACATTATTTTTCAAGCAGGACTGCAGGATCTCGGTGAATGAAGAATTGAAGGTTCACCCTAACATTTACTGTAGGTGTCAGCAGAGCCGTGTGTTACCATGTGGTCTGTCTGGATGGCGCAGCGATGCTTCGAGCCAGATGTGGTCATGACAGGCGGGTCATTTTCTGGGGCCATCATCAGCTGTCAGTCATTTGGACATCTGTGGATGTACTGTGTATGTTTGTTTGGTGTAGAATTTCAGGGCAGAGATGATATGTTGTGCAACTATTACGCAGAAGTATCAGTCATAGCTGCTGAAAGCTCCATATGAGTTGCTGTGGAGACTTTTGTGCTTCCGTCTGTGATGATTCATTGTGTTTGTAGCAATACACAAACACTGCTCAACAAACATCATCTTTGTTTAACCTTCAGCTGTGCCATTTTGAACCTGTACAAATGGGATAAAGGCAGGAAGGTTTCAGCTTTTATAAAGAACCTTGAAGTTATTTTAAAGCGTCCTTCTCATAGTGTTGGCTATTGGATTTCTTGAATAAAGCTGAACTGTGAATTGGACAACCTAGACATGAAAGTACAAAACCTCTAAAACCAGCATGCAAACTCAACTCCAGGAATGTTCCACAACATTACTTCTAATAGGAAAGCTCCTTATGCACTATTTAATCATGTTACTTTTTATGTCTAGGGAATGTGATACATACAATTAAAGGGTAACTAAACCCCTGTTCAGAGCCTGACTCCACCCACTGGCAATATTTGAAAATGCTGAAAAAGTGGGCCGATCCCAGCGGAGATAGAGGGGACGAAATAGATGCTAAAACACTCTATCCTGATCGTTTTCAATACTCACAATTCCAATTCCTGACTCCCTACAGTGGTTTTGACGACACAAGATGGTTTTTATATTGCCAAGGACGTAGCTGAGTTGAAACCTGCGTACGTCACGAAGTGCGGAACATCCAATAAGAAAATTCAACTGCAATAGCCACCGTTCAACCTGAAGAGGGCAGCACTAAGACGTTTTTACACCATATATTGTAGAAATAAAACACTTTACACACAAATGTCAAATAAGTTACTCGAATCAATGACTGGTATTAATAAAGATCCATTCTTACAGATCATTAACTAAAAAAAACACTGGTTTAGTGTTTAAGTACTTTTTATTTCTGTCAACGGACACTATTTCTGGCATCAGGGCAAAGGGAGAGGCTTTCAGTTGGTTTTGTCAGTAAATAAATCAACTAAATAGAAAAGTAACAAAACAAAATTTTGTGTGAATTTAACATGTAACATGAGTTGACTCTTTACTGTGTAATGGTACACAAAATGATGGTTCGGAATCGGTACGTAACTCGGTTTTGAAGTAATGGTTCGGTGTGTTTTCGATACAGCAGAGGGAAAAATTCAAATTCAAATTCAAATTTATTTATAAAGCACTGACTAAAACAACCGAGTTGACCATAGTGCTGTACAGGCAGTAAAACCATAAACAGAAGAATAAAAGAAAAATGTACATCCACATATCTAATTAGGTAATATAGGCTTCATCAATCAACAACATGTATTTATAAGGAGAATAAAAAACACTAGCACCCTTCACGCTTATCTTGATCGAACGCTATCATAAAAAAATAAGTTTTCAAGTGACTTTTAAACTGACTGAGTGTAGGAAGGTCCCTAATATATAGAGGTAAACTGTTCCATAATTTAGGGGCTGCGACCGCAAATGCGCGATCCCCTCTAGATTTCATCTTTGACCTAGGAACGTCAAGGCGTTTCTGAGAATTTGATCGTAGTGATCTCATCGACTTTTGTTCCTGGATTAGATCTGCAATATAAGATGGGGCTAACCCATGTAGGGATTTGAATACAAAAAGCAACATTTTGAACTGAATCCTAAAAGTGACAGGCAACCAATGTAGTGCTTTTAATACCGGAGTAATATGGTCGAATTTGCGACAGTCTTGCAGCCGCATTTTGTACCATCTGAAGTCTATCTAAGAGTTTATTTTGGGCACCATAATATAGAGAATTGCAGTAATCTATTCTTGAAGTGATAAATGCATGAATTATTTTTTCCAGATTTTTATAGGATAAAAAAAGGCTTAATTCTTGAAATCATCCTCAGTTTAAAAAAGCTCGTTTTAGCGATTTCATTTACCTGTTTGTCAAATTTAAGTTTCAAATCAAATTTAAGCACAAATCATCCCCAGATTTTTTACATGATGTTTTCTAAACATGCTCAGAGGACCCAATTTGGTTTCGGATGTGTTTTCAAGGTCAGAGGGACCAAAAACAATCAATTCTGTTTTTGATTCATTTAGGCTCAGGAGATTTGTAGACATCCAAGCCTTAACTTCTTCTAAACGTGCCAACAGTCTATCTATGGATATGGATATATATCTATATCTAAACCTAGTTTATTTTTTTAAGTAAAAAGTAGCTTAATTAACAATCAATGGCTCTTTCTTTGAATACAAATGTCTGTCAATACTGCTGACACTGGCTGTAACACTCTTTATGGTGCTGTTGTAAATGGGGGAAGAAATATTTTTGCATCCAAGATCCTCCTGGCATTGTCTGTCTGTCGGGTGTTGGTTAGTGGAGCACTAGAGTCATTGTTCCCAAGTGATAGTGTTCATAAGGGGCAAGACGTCATCCGACTCGAAGCAAGTGTCGAAGTGGAGACGCCTCATTTAGCTTAAGTCAGGTATGGGGTATTCAGCCAAACACGAATTACATGTTCTAAAATATGTATCGGTTGTACAAACCCCCTAACTGTATGCTATTGAGAGAAAATTAAGTTGAGATGATCTGACCAGGATGCTTGTGACCGTCACTGCAGGAGCGCAGGTGTCCCCCTGCAGACCGTGAGTGTGTATTGAGAGGGGAGATGGAGAACAATGGTTGCGGCGACCGAGCTGCTTCTCTGGGGCTTGCGCTGCACTCACTAATTGCGGCTCTGGATGTGTTCAGATCTCTTTGAAGTATGTCTGAAGAGGATGCATGAAAGACCGGCAATTACCGCACATCATGTAATTGCTGTGAGACAGGCAGCCGTATGAGAGAACTCACTGCTTTCTCTGAGAGAGCGAGTGTGTGTGTGTGTGTGTGTGTGTGTGTGTGTGTGTGTGTGTACACTTTCTTGAATTAATGGAGTAATACTTCACAATATCTGTGTAAGAAAATATCAAATCAAAGGGATTGGAAGCCGTTTGAGCTTTTGTTTGATGCGCAATTTGTAAATAGTTTCATAATAAATGGCTGAACTGAAGCTTTTTGGTTACATAAAATTAATCTCTTTTACATTCAACATTGATGATATTGATCAGGATTAAAGTCACTGTGAAATCAAAATGGACTATTCATATTTGTTTTTTATGGAATATTGCAGTGTTAATTATAAATGAATTATCTGTTATAAAGGAACTCTTCTACACAATAACATCTCTTCTCTGATGATGTGTGCACTGGAGAAATTGGTCGGCACAATAATCGCAAAAGAAAAGACGATTACATTTTTATGTCTTTAAAGGAATAATTTAGCCATAGATAAAAAAATATGATATAATTTACTCAACAAATATATCAATGTATCAATACACTGCCTTATATTATATTATACTGTCATTTAAAACTAGTTTTTGGAAAAGAAACTCATTACAATATTGAATTGATAATTGAATGTTAAGTTTCTTTCGAGTTAACTTTTTCATACCTGGGCGGAGCTTGCTTGTTTGTTTCTATTTTCGGCAAATGTAAATGCTTTAAAGGCCTGGTTTCACAGACAGGGGATTAAAGGGGCACTTGGCAACAATTTGAACTTAATAAAACCGTTTAGAAATCATATGAATGGTTCAATAACCTGTTCTGGAGAGAATGGTGGCTTTTCCCACTCCCCCCAGCATCCCCAGGCGGAAAACCATCCTTGCAACATCGGGACTAATGTCCCGGGAAGTTGGAAATAGAAGTCTCGTGAGAAGCGAGAACAAGCAAGAAACACAAACTGCTTTATGGCAATTCAACATAATTATATGATACTGTGTATGATCTAATACCCACTAAGTAGACACAGCTCCACACGATAGAGTTGGCCGGCTCCGATAATAACAGAAGCACACGAGCAGCTCTAGAAAGCGGGAGGAAGTTGCTGCAAGTGAGTGTTTTAATGATAGTGCCGCACAGCTGTAGGGGGCGCTGATGAGAACCAGTGTTGTGCACTCGAGACTCGGACTCATATTTTACATTTACATATTTTAAATGGACTCAGTCTTGTCATGGACTCGTGTGCATTTTGACTCGGAATTGACTCCTACTCAAACACATTGGGAGTCGGGACTCGGACTTATTCCCGAGTCCACTCGAGTACCATTCAAAATATGTCATGATTATTACTGTATGTTAATATTTCTTCAAATTGTTGTTTGATTGAAACGTCCAATGATTGCTGACTTTCTTGTGCGCAACTGCGCATGACTTGAGACTATAACGTTCGCGGCGCGCAAACGCAGCAAGACCTAGGTCAGATGTGATGTGGAGCCTCTAGCTCAACTATGTATTGAAAATGTCTGCCTTATCATCCCTAATTCAGTTTGCATATAAGAGCCACACAGAATTCGTGTGCAGTAATGTTCTGTGAAAGAGCACTTACTGATTGTAAAAATTGTAAGTCATATTATAAAATTACCTTTACACCACTATGTGGCCTTTTTACCATTACAGTGTACATGATTCCATGGTATATTTGGTTTACTGTTTGAGTATGGTGCCAATTTTATTGTTACCACCAAATATTTTACATTTTCTTGAAGATATCTTTAAGTCTGGTTTGAGACCCAATCTTAGGTTATCTAACCTCTCTGGTCTCGGTCTCGACTTGTACTCGACTGTCTTTGGTCTCGGTCTCGACTCGGACTTGACTCTCTTTGGTCTCGGTCTCGACTCGGACTTGACTCTCTATGGTCTCGGTCTCGACTCGGACTTGACTCTCTTTGGTCTCGGTCTCGACTCGGACTTGACTCTCTTTGGTCTCGGTCTCGACTCGGACTTGACTCTCTTTGGTCTCGGTCTCGACTCGGACTTGACTCTCTTTGGTCTCGGTCTCGACTCGGACTTGACTCTCTATGGTCTCGGTCTCGACTCGGACTTGACTCTCTTTGGTCTCGGTCTCGACTCGGACTTAACTCTCTATGGTCTGGGTCTCGACTCGGACTTGACTCTCTTTGGTCTCGGTCTCGACTCGGACTTGACTCTCTTTGGTCTCGGTCTCGACTCGGACTTGACTCTCTATGGTCTCGGTCTCGACTCGGACTTGACTCTCTTTGGTCTCGGTCTCGACTCGGACTTGACTCTCTATGGTCTCGGTCTCGACTCGGACTTGACTCTCTATGGTCTCGGTCTCGACTCGGACTTGACTCTCTTTGGTCTCGGTCTCGACTCGGACTTGACTCTCTATGGTCTGGGTCTCGACTCGGACTCGACTCTCTTTGGTCTGGGTCTCGACTCGGACTCGACCCTCTATGGTCTCGGTCTCGACTTGGACTCGACTGTCTTTGGTCTCGGTCTCGACTCGGACTTGACTCTCTTTGGTCTCGGTCTCGACTTGGACTCAACTGTCTTTGGTCTGGGTCTCGACTCGGACTTGACTCTCTTTGGTCTGGGTCTCGACTCGGACTTGACTCTCTTTGGTCTCGGTCTCGTCTCGGACTCGACTCTCTTTGGTCTCGGTCTCGACTCGGACTCGACTCTCTATGGTCTGGGTCTCGACTCGGACTTGACTCTCTTTGGTCTCGGTCTCGTCTCGGACTTGACTCTCTTTGGTCTCGGTCTCGACTCGGACTCGACTCTCTATGGTCTGGGTCTCGACTCGGACTTGACTCTCTTTGGTCTCGGTCTCGACTCGGACTCGACCCTCTATGGTCTCGGTCTCGACTTGGACTCGACTGTCTTTGGTCTCGGTCTCGACTCGGACTTGACTCTCTTTGGTCTCGGTCTCGACTTGGACTCGACTGTCTTTGGTCTGGGTCTCGACTCGGACTTGACTCTCTTTGGTCTGGGTCTCGACTCGGACTTGACTCTCTATGGTCTGGGTCTCGACTCGGACTTGACTCTCTATGGTCTGGGTCTCGACTCGGACTTGACTCTCTATGGTCTGGGTCTCGACTCGGACTCGACCCTTTATGGTCTCGGTCTCGACTTGGACTCGACTGTCTTTGGTCTGGGTCTCGACTCGGACTTGACTCTCTATGGTCTGGGTCTCGACTCGGACTTGACTCTCTATGGTCTGGGTCTCGACTCAGACTTGACTCTCTTTGGTCTCGGTCTCGACTCGGACTCGACCCTCTATGGTCTCGGTCTCGACTTGGACTCGACTGTCTTTGGTCTCGGTCTCGACTCGGACTTGACTCTCTTTGGTCTCGGTCTCGACTTGGACTCGACCCTCTATGGTCTCGGTCTCGGTCTCGACTCGGACTCGAGTGAGCTGGTCTCGACTACAACACTGATGAGAACATATGAAGAGTTCAGATGCAAAAGCCTCTAGGTGCCATTTGAAATTTTCTTCTAGAATGATCATTTTTATCAAGCTTGTATATTTAAGTTCAGTTATTTCACTTAAATGGCAATGATAATTACCTATTAATTGTTATTTAAGTGAAATTACTGAACTTAAATATACAAGTTTGATAAAAATCATCATTAAAGAAGAAAATTTCAAATGGCATTTAGAGGCTTTTGCATCTGAACTCTTCATATGTCACAACAAAAGTGAAAATCAGTGAAGAAGTGAGTTGCCGAGTGCACCTTTAAGCCAGGATTGCATTTAAAGTTCAACAAAACAATGGCAGTGACATATTTTAAGATATTTCAGTACAAGTTTGTTTCAGTTAAAACAGACTGGACTTGACTTAAGCCTTATCTGTGAAACCGGGGGAGAGTATTATTCTTTTACGTATTTCATCTTGAGGAATACTGAATCTGTTTTAGTGCGAGGAAGTGAGATGAGCAAATGCATGTTCCCTTTAAATCCAGAACTAATCATGTTTACACACAACACCTCTGTGCTTTTACTCACGATTTCCCTCAACATGCATGGGACAAGAGAGCTGTCGGTCAATAAATGGGAAAACAACTTGCGTTACTTATTTGAAAAAGTAACTCTGATATTTGGTTGTAAATCTAAAAGTAATGCACTACTACTTGAAAAAAGGAATATGATTATTTATCTTACATTATTTGTAATGCATTATAATGAACTGTTGTTGCATTAAAAAAAAAATAATCCGAATCTTCTCTTTGGTCTGGGTGTAACAACTATGTTCTGGATGTGAATTTAAGCAGATCTGGAAAGGTTCACACGATGAATTGCACACTGGATACATAATTTATATGGCTACATCTGCTCTTTGCTTGAATGTGGATGTGCATGTGTGTTTTAGAGAGAGAGAGAGAGAGAGAGAGAGAGAGAGAGAGAGGGGAAGGCAAGGCAGAGGAGCGGTGTGGATGAGTGCCAGATTCCTATGGAAGTGCTGGCATGGACAGCCGCGGTGTTTACCTGAAGGTCACACTGCATATCAGCAGGAGCCGCGAGCACATCCCATCACAAACAGACACTGAAAAATCTCATATAGAGTCAAGACTACACTCAGTCAGAGTTCACCTGGATTATAAACATATTTTAAACAAGATCAATAAACACTGTAAAAAAATATTTTCATGATTTGTAATCACAACATATTTTCTTTTGTCAAATCAACTTAGATAATTTATGTAGTTCAGATAACATAATATTTTGAGTTTCTAGTGTTTAAATTAATCTCCTTCATTGTATTAACTCAATTTTTCCAATTCAATGAACTTAAAATTTTAAGGCAACCAGGTTACTTTTTTTTTTAAGTTAAACCAACTTTAAATAAAATATATATAAATACCAAAACCAAATATATCTCCTGTTCTTGGAGACATATTACCTGAGTTCAGCTTCAGAAAGCAAGGTTATCTTACCGTCAAACATACCCTGAACTCCCGGTTGATTAAACTAAACCTTGCTTACTCGAGGTGTGCTGGTTTCCAAAACTGCGTCCGGGAGGAAGTTCATCCAACTCAGAGTATGTTAACGGTTAACACGCAAGAGATTCTCGACAGTCGACGAGTCACCATGGAAACAGACGCTAAGAAAAGCACTCTAGTATTTTCTTCTTCTTTTGTTCAATGATGATTTACAGATCAAATCATCACCTTTTTGGTGGTTATGCAATCATGTTTCAATACTCGTTTAATAATCTTTAATCACTGTAAATAAGAACTGAATTGTTTGTTTTAGGCTAATTATATTATAAAAAGAAACTAAACAACAGTCTGTCCGTGTAAAGATAACATGGCTGTATACATTTTTTTTATTGTTTTAATTTTTTATGTTTAGTCATTTTGCTTCTACATTGCTTGAAATGTTTTTTTTATATTAAATAACTACATTATAGCATTGTAAATGTCCTGTTGAAAAACAAAAATAAAAAACCTCTGAATGCAGATCAACAATGTGTGAGATGAGTATAATCTAATGTATAGTTTACAATAATATATATTGGTAACCAGACAGTAGACGGTAGCCATTGACTTCCATAGTAGGAAAAAAAATACTCTCTGCTTACCAACATTGTTCAAAATATCTTCTTTTGTGTTCAACAGAGGAAGGAAACCTATACAGGTTTGGAACAACATGATGTTGAATAAATGACAAAATGTTCATTTTTGGGTGAACTATCTCCTTAACTTTGACTGCCCTCAGTTGCTGTTTTACTTCCAAACCTCTAGTGGGAGCTTGTTAGCAGGTGTTTAACAAGTTGGTTTGTGATCACTCTAAGGCTACATGTCAGTCAGACATGTCAGAAATCAAATCAGATTTAGCATGTGTGAACGGGAAAAAAAAAATCACATGAAATACATTTTATTTTACAAATCCATTTCGAGCTACATTCATATGTTGTTTGAAATCATTTTCAAATCACATTTCTGGAAATCCGTTTCAGTCTGACCGCTCTGGGCTGTGTTTCTCAAAAGCATTGTGAGAAAAGTTTAGAGACTAATGGTGGCAATGGTTCTACGATCTAAGGCCTACGATGCTTTCGGAAAACGTGGTTCATGTAACTTTCTCATGCCATGTAAAATGTAAACGTTAGAAATTGTTATAGGAAACATGCTGAAAGAAGGCTGTGTTGTTGTAAGAGTCGGACGAGAAGAAATTAACAATAGGAGACGTTTTGAGACCAGCGGAGATTTGTAAATATGACAACATCTGTATTGCAAGCCCCTCCATGTTGCAGCTGTTGCTGTTTTTCGTGTAGGCCAATGCAATGTCATTGCAATAGAAATCAATGCAGATATTCCGGATAACGAAAAAGCCACATGGACACACAAATCGGATCTGAACAATAAGTCAATCATTTACACTGAACAAAATAATAAACGCAACACTTTTGTTTTTGCCCCCATTTTTCATGAGCTGAACTCAAAGATCTAAGACTTTTTCTATGTACACAAAAGGCCTATTTCTCTCAAATATTGTTCACAAATCTGTCTAAATCTGTGTTAATGTGCACTTCTCCTTTGCCAAGGTAATCCATCCACCTCACAGGTGTGGCATATCAAGATGCTGATAGACAGCATGATTATTGCACAGGTGTGTCTTATGCTGGCCACAATACATACACCATTACATGAGATCAGTCAAAAGCAGAGGTTAAGGCCATTGCACACTGAGTACGAAATTTTCGCATGCGTATTTTCGTGTTCGTCAGCCCAAAAATTCGTCACGGATAGAAACCTTGCACACAGAGTCCGTTGCATATTTATTAAACGTTTGCGGGAAAAAACGCAAAAATACCAAATGGATTCGTCAAGCAGTGAGGATGATTTTTGCCCTCTCTTTTATTGAAAAGAGAAAAAAGAGAAAATATTATGTCCATCCAATCCTGAAATTGCGCCGAGACAGGAGAGTTCCACCTTATCAAGGAGTTGCGAATTTATCCTGAGCGATTCAAAATTTACCTCAGAATGTCAGTGGGACAGTTCGATGCTTTGCTTGCGATTCTGGAGCCACATATTAAAAACAAGACCACCAATTTCCGTGAACCAATCGATCCTGAACGAAGACTGGCTGTGTGTCTGGTATGGACCAGGTATGGACACACACACACACACACCCGCGCGCGGCCCGTTGGAAGCACTGGGCAGACAGAACAGCTAGGCTGTTATTGTGTATATATTGTGTATATATTGTGCCCAAATAATACATTAGTTATCGAATAGGCTGCTCAATCACACCTTATTCGATCCTAAATTTCAATCTGATTGAAAGGGTAGGTTTAATAATTTCATAATCCAATATAGAGAAGAAAACATAAACACTTGATCGAATTGAAAACCGAAACTGAAAGCACGGCGCATATGTGCAATGATTTGACGACGAGCTCCCCCCCGGCCCTGAATTGTCAAAAGACCTCTCAAAATGCTGGCTCTGGATGCGAAAAACGCAGAAAATCGAACCCGATCCGATTAATTTTATGACGGACGAAAGTTTCGGAGGCGGTGTGCAAGCGTGACTGACATAACGCGAGGTCGAATTTTTTTTTTAACGTGCGAAAATTTCGGATGCGAATTACGGACTCAGTGTGCAATGGCCTTTAGACCTGGCCAAGCAGAGTCACAGCGTGATTCGCATCTCCTGTGGGTGATCGCAGATCGGCGAAATAATCACTGCTCACTACGACTGCAAAGCCGGGTAAGTCTTCATTGATCAGTGTTCTTATTTATTTATTTATTGAAACTTTTTATCAGGCCCCCAACGAGCCGTACAATCGACCACACAGCAAAAGTGAACATCCTCTTCTCTAAATCCTCCTCCAAACATGCCAATTTGATTAAATTACAGGTATCTAGCGGTGTTTCCCGCGACAAACATAAACAATGACGTCACAAAAGATCCGCCTATAGCATAACACGTGCTCACATGTTTATTTTTAGCATTTTTGGGAGGAATTAAATTTACAAATTGTGGTTTCAAAAACCAGGTGCATTTAGACTTGTCCAGTTTCGTCTGGAATGCGGCCTAGACCACCTTCTGAGGTGGTTTGAGCGATCGGATTCAAATCCGTCTCAAATGCGTTTCGAGGGGCATTTACACCTCGTCGGATAGCTATCCGATCACAGAAAATGCACGAAGTGGCCAGGTGTAAACAGCCCCTAAAAGGCCACTCTAAAATGTGCAGTTTTATCACACAGCACATTGCCACAGATTTTTGAGGGAGCGTGCATTTGGCATAGCTGACTGTTGCAATGTTCTCCAGAGCTGTTGCCCGTCAATTGAATGTTCATTTCTCTACCATAAGCTGCCTTTGAAAGGCGTTTCAGAGAATTTGGCAGTAGATCCAACCGGATGCGTTTCTGAAAATGGGGCAAAAAAAGAGTTTGTAACTTTGTTCAGTGTTGATCAGATTCCAGTGGGATACACCAATAATAGGATTTGGACTGACAGTGTGAATGTAGCCTAATGTATTTAAAATGGTTATTTATTCCTAAAGTGTATTTTAAATGTGAACTATTACCAATTTTCAGCTTGTTTTATCATTTTGAAATCTGAAAATATAACAGAAACTATAGTTGGTAGCCGATTTTCTTCAGAGCCTCGGTGTGTTTAGCTACTCTGCAGAAAATGCTTTGATATGAGTCTGATAAACAAAAACAACAACCTTGAGGCAAACTCTACATTTGCAGTTATGCTAGGTATGCAGCCGTACTGCGTCTGTCACATTTCCAGCACAGCAGAGAATTTTAAGGGAGCGGCATGTAACCATAAAAAAGTTCAATAATGCAAAAAAATTGCATTTTTTTGATAATTGTAACATTCAGAGTATACCAGCAAACGTGCATGTACTGTTGACGTCATTACGTCAGTATGTCAGCAATAAACGCACTGGATACAACGCTCCGTCTGATTATTTGTAGATTAACCAAACAACACATGTAAAATATCACAATAATAGTGTGTCATAGAACAATACATGTTTAGTTTTCTATTTTTTCAGGACATGATCTGTAGTCATTGCAGTTTAAATATCATTATGTTTCAGTAAATGAATTTATATTGGTCACATAGCAGCTGAAAGTATTCCCATATGGGAAGAAAAAATCACAATGGGATCTCTTTAACTTCTCTGTTGATTTCCTAGGCAGCAATGAGATTATACGGAGAGTTTTGTAATATAACAGTAGGTCCACACTTTTGCTGTGTCAGCCATTGCAGTTTTATTTTTATTTTTAGGCAATGTATACACTGTAAACTGTAAATATTGTTGGTTTAACTTAAAAAAACCTGGTTGCCTTAAACTTTTAAGTTCATTGAAATGGAAAAATTTAGTTCAGTAATTCTCAAAGTGTGGTATACAATACAATGAAGGAGATTGATTTAATCATCAGATAAATATTACGTTATCTGAACTACATAAATTATTTAAGTTGATTTGACAAAAGAAAAAATGATGTGATTACAAACATTTTTTTTACAGTGGGGGAAATATATAGGAGACAGGAAGTTTATACTTAAATTAATCTAATAATTATAATAATGATAAGAAATGGATAAATAACTAAAGAATTGTATTTTGCTGTACTCAAGCTTTTCACTCAAGGCCAAAGGTTCAGTTTCATCCTGTCTGTGATGTCAGTGTTAAATCTCCTAACGCCATTGGTCCAGAGCTGAGCAGGCCATGATGTCAGTAGCTCAGATGGGGGTTGTGGTAGTAATGGATTAGTACAGCCATTGGTGCAGGAAAGTGCACGTTAGGACATGTGATGTAATTGTGTGACTTCTAGGCCATATGTGAGGATAGTCCTATTTGGTTTGTGGTCGGAGGGAAATTCTGACGTGTCATTATTTTAAAGTGTTTATAAATCATATTGATTGTACTGCATTTATGCAGAGTTAATACAAATCTAAAAAGACTGCAATGCAATGGATATACAACAATGAAATCAGCTTAGCCCTATAAAATGCATGATATTTGATACATTTCCAAGGCCTCCTAATTATCAACTTCGCTGAAAAACCTGTTGCACACATCCTCTACTAAATGCCTTCTGTCATCTGACTTTTTTTTTTTTGGCAAGTAAAAGGCCTTTTATTGTAGGTCTAATTGTAAAAACGGCCCCCATTCAGGCCGTGGTTTACGTGTATTTTTGTTGTGAAATCTTAACTGATTTTTTATAAAGTAAACATAAGAATCAGTAATGTTTCAAGATGAACACCCTGGACAGAAGAGACTTCTTTTTAGTATAAAATATGTCCATATATTATTATCCATAGGGCTTTGAGGAACATTAATTTTTTCATCTCTCAATCATCAGTGTATTGCAGTGCATTATATATTTTGACCCCCCCCCCCCCCCCCCCAAAAAAAAAAAAAAAAAAACTGTAGTTTTGATCCATTGGCCATAAATAGCATCTGCACCAAATTGCATATTTTTGCTATATATATATATATATATATATTGAAAAATTTTTCCCTCCTCCATTATGAGCTCCATATTCTCACTATTTTATATACTGCATGAGCAATAAAAGCCAGATGTACCAAATATGTAAATATATAAAACAATATATCAAAACAATAGAAAAATATAAATATTTTGTCAAAGGGTTCAATAAACTGTTCCATTTAAAAACTCGATCAAAGCTGATCATTTCCTAGCTAGTTCAGGCTTTACAGTGCTAAAAGCAGCAAAACAAATTCTAGTATGGTTTATGAATACTTATTGAAAAATTAAACATAAAATACATATTTGTCTTATTAATGTAACGAGAATGAGATTTTTGTTTGCATTACGGTAAGGACAATCTGAGGGGCGTCTTTTTTGTATGTTGGATTTTTCCAACTTTTACATTTTCTTAAACTTCTTCAGATTGTTCTGGGTTCAGTTCTTAACATAAAAGTACATAAACATACTAAACCCACACACCCTGTTCTCACAAGGCGTTAAGTTAACATGCATGTATACAACACACACACACACACACACACACATGGCGGCCATTCCTTCACACAGCAGCAATCAGTAATCAGAAACCTCTGGCCTGCTTTCCACACACAGAAAAAAGGCAACTGCCGTAGAGAGAGAAAAAAAAGATTTCACCCAGCCAGTTTACCAGGGCAGACAGCCAATACTGAGAAAGAGAAAAGGAGAGTGAAAGGGAGGGAGTGAAAGGGCAGGAAACTCCATACATAGCCAACAGGAAGATGAGAGTTGGGGAAGGAAGTGCCTTGTATGGTCACAAAAGGTTTCCTGGCTGGCCGCGAGAGACCACATTTCTTTAGCTGGTTGGTTCCCTGAGCCCGGATCACATGACACGCAGCGGGAGAGGAGAGATTTCAGGGCCCGGGCCACAGCATGTGTTTATGTGTGTGTTCAACACTGAAGCCACTCCCTGCTCTCCTACACTCCAGCCCCGTCGCTCTGTTATGCAGCTTGCGGTGACTGCGCTAAGCTAATCCGCACAGCTCAGACTGTGGTTATGTATGCTTAAAAAAACCCTCAAACAACCACTCAGGCTTAGAGCGTAACCCAAACATTCCTCGTTGGCTTCTTTATGTCATAAAAGACACAACAAAACTGTTTGAACTTGTTTCGCTAAATGAGGAAAGTTCAACAAAATAAAGAGCTTAGCCCACAGTCATAGAACTGCTAGCTAGACACGCCTGAGGTGCTTTTTGGCCATCATTTCTGATAAAATACTCTTTACAATAAGTGCTCTTAAAAGATTATACTTTGACCTGTACTTATGATTGCCTTTAATTTGACATTACATTTTAAACCATTGTGTTTTTATAACCTTTAGAGTACACTTTTTTTTAAATGTTGACTAGCTGGTTTCACAGACAAGGCTTAAACCTGTATAGTCCCAGACTAAAATGAATGTTTGAGCTGTTTTAACTAAAAGCAACTTGTTTTTCTTAAAATAAATCGGTGTCATTGTTTTGTCTCAAGATGCACACCAGTAATGTTTGTTTCTAAGGCAAGTTTATAAAAAGCGTCTTAGATGTATAAATATAAGAAATGTATTCCCATGCAGCAAAGTGACTCAACGTGGAAACGACATCTCTCATGACATCGAAACAACGTTGATCTGGCATTGTTTTGCTCATCGAATTAACGTTGAACCAACGTCAGACCCGCCATTCTTCAAAACTAATTGAAAATCGACGCAATTGGTTTGCTTTCCTATAACATTGAAACGACGTTGATTTCAAGTTGATTTTCCGTTAGTTTTGAAGAATGGCGCGTCTGACGTTGGTTCAACGTTAATTCGATGAGCAAAACTATGCCAGATCAACATTGTTTCGATGTCATGTTTTCACGTTGATTCAATGTCAGTTTGCTATCTGGGTAGCTACTATACTGTAACAAGGAGCATGACAAGATCCAAAGCACACAAAATGAATTCTGACATCCAATGATTAAACACACAAGTGGACAGTTAATTGAGCACTTTACAATTTAAACACAATCTAACTATTTATTTGTTAAAAAGAAAAAAAAATGCACAGGTAAAGTAATATTGTACTTATTCAGACAACCAGTTTGCATTACAAACCAGCAGAAACGGTCCAAACTTTATTCCAGATAGAGTCCGGGTGGTTTGATTGACAGTTTGAGGATCCAAGTTACAAGTTTCTTTTAATAATTCCCATTTGTTAAATATTTGTGAAACCCACAGACAAACGTTAAATGAGTAGTTCACTTTTACTTTTACTCACCCCTATGTCATCCACTATTATTCATCGTCTGGTGTCGATTAAAGCCATTTGAAGCTGCACTGAAACTCTTTTTTGGACCTTGAACCGTTTGGTTCCCAGTGAAGTCCATTATATGGAGAAAATCCTGGAATGTTTTCATCAAAAACTTAATTTCTTTTCGACTGAAGAAAGAAAGACATGGGCATCTTGGATGACATCCTTTAAAGGTGACTTAACAGTAACGATTTATGGGGAAAAAAAGGATGATATATGGGTTTCTACCCCACAGCAACAATATAGCCTATACTCTATGAATAACGCAAATTTAAAAAATAAATATTATGACATTTCTAAGCTATAAAACGCTTTGGTAAAGCTCAGACTGTGCATGCTGCTGGTTCTCTTTCAGGATTTCTAAATGATGCTGTTTTACCTTATCAGCTCATGTGCAGGGCAGCATCTGACCTTTTAAACTGCACTGAGAACAACATAGTCGTCGATTTTATAGCCTTTGTGGCGGTGAACGCTTGAAAGAGAGAATCTGAAAAAGAGGGGAGAGAAGACAGACAAGAAACAGAATCGCTGAGATCTGAGCATTTAAGCCATGTTGATGTATCGATGGCAAGTCCTACGAGATGATTGACATGTTGATGAGCGGAAATCGATTCACACTCGTTCAATTATCATCAGGATTCATTGCAACTTGCTTATCTGGGCGCATATCAAATCGTCATTGATTGAGAAAATAAATGTTTGTAGGAAATTCATGTTAGTGTTTGCAAAAGCATATAAATCTGGCTTGGAGATTAAAACAGCCGAAAGAAAGAAATGTACATAAAACATGTAGGTAAACATTGCAGGTGCATGTTTTCTGCATAATAAAAGAAATATTGCTTTTAAACACTTATGAGGCTCAGATGCATTGGGCTTTTTAATACAGACCCAGAGAAAGAATTATTCATAAATCTTTCCTGCATGTGACGCGTATAAGTCCGTACACCTGATCTAGTTGCGTATAGAAAGAAAAGATGATGGATTGATGGATGTGTGTGTTTGTAGGAATGGGCTGGGCTGTAGACATGAGGGTAATGAAGCAGACATCCCTATTCTGTAAATTCAGAAGATTCGTTCACACACCCTCATTGTGTGAATTCACAGAACAGTACACATAAAAACATGGGTGATGGACCATGTAAACACAGAGCAATATATTAACGGCACCCGAGAGCAGAAGGGCCACCTTTCACCTCCAGTCCCTGCAAGAATGCTGCCAGACCTGAAAGTGCATCATTGCATATTGCACCACTCTGTAAGAAAAAAAATATTCATCTTCTAGTTTTTCGCAGCAACGCCATTTGAGAACTATTTTGATTCCCCAAAGAACCTTTCAGTGCACAGTTCTTAAAAGAACAAATTTTCTGTGTTAAAGGCCCCCCTGAAATCAAAATTTTGCTTTTAGTATGAATATGTTAGCCTTCAGGTTATGAACAATCTGGTGTGTGTGTGGAGAAATAAGCATTCAAAACATACAGTCTCTCACTTCTGCTAAAATGGATCGCGGATTTTTATACCATCACCGCGGACTGAGCTTCTCATCACATCTTCTGTCCAATCAAATGCTCTCTGGAATCTAAAGCTCCGCTCCCTGTGATATAAATACCACCTGGCCGAACCAAACGTTGACACGTCATGGGGAAATATGGGTTGGAGATGTGTGTTCGGTTGCTTATTCTGTTTTCCAACTGTATGTTGGTTAAGAATGATATGGCTAGAATTCATTCACACCTCCAACGTATCATCAGCGCTCGGGTTCGCTTCCATGGTGCCGTCAAGTACGACTTGCAGTCCGTGAGGTAAACTAAACGCTATTGGATATTTGAAAAGGGGGAGGGGCCATTCAATATGTCCTGCCTTAGTTTCCTTAGTTTCAGTGTCGCTCTTCGAAAAAAAGGGTTCATTGGGGTTCTATACTTTACTCAACTACTATTCTTTACTCAACTCCAAAGAACTTTTTATGCTAAAAAAGGTTCTATACTGACAAGAAAGAACCCTTTTGGCACAAAGGTTCTTTTATTATTGCATTATTCTGCAACATTTTGTAGTTGTAATTAAATGATTGTTTATTAAACTGTTGTAGTAACTTAACATCACATTTAATCATGCTGATTTTTGGAGGAAAAGAAACTGAAATGGCACTCTTCGTGTGATATTGATTAACTACATAAAGTGATATAAATAATATACATTTTCTAACCCCATATCTTGAATTTTGTGATCATTCACAAGCATTCATAAATACATTTTAGGGTCTTGATGTTTGTCAGTAATATGAAATATTTAATGGAAGGACAAAACAAATGATAATGAATGGACCCAAAAGGTTCCATATAGAACCCTTTTCCTGGTTACAAAGAACCCTAAAGGGTTCTGTATAGAACCTTTTAGGAGTTCCAAATACGTAGCACTGACAGAACCTTTTAAGGTTCTATATAGAACCTTACGTCAATGCATCATTCAAAGTTGTGGGATCCAAGGCACTTCAGTAGGCCTTTAAGAACATGTTAATAATCTAAAAAAGAACCTTTTGTGCAATGGAAAGATTCCATGGATGTTAAAGGATTCCACTATAGACTATAGAACCCAGTAAAGAACCTTCATATATATATATATATAGTATATATATATATATAAAATAAATAACCCTATTCCTATATATATATATATATATATATATATATAAATGTGTGTGTGTGTGTGTGTGTGTTGAAAAATATAAAGAAAGTCTTTATTTAACAATCTAATAATGAACACGCATGGAAAAATACAACCACTTTCAACAAAGCGTTAACGAGACCAAACGAAGAACTGAGGACACTTGGGCTTAAATACACAGGGAGAGTAATCAAGGAAAAAATGGAACAGATGCTCATTAATTAAGAACCATGGATACTAACTAGGGAACTAAGGGAAATGGGAACACAAACTAAACAAAACAGAGTAAGCTTTACATATGACACCAAGGATAAGGAACATGTCCAACTTAGCAAAATAATGGTCACCATGTCAAATAAGGTGAATGATATTTCATGCGACCATATTACCTTTATCTTGGTTTTGGTACTTATCACACATTTGATCATATATATATTTGTATGTTGTTCTTTAAAACAAGCAGTTTCTGAGTAGCACTTGTCCCATTATTTCCAGCTTTCTCGGGTTCGGAATGTACAGTTTTGGTCACTGACGTGCTGATTCAATGCTGTTGCAATTTTTGAGGCTGTATTGTCACAGCTATCTGTGATGAGTCCATCTGTCCCTCAGCTTTGGCCAGTGCTGTCATTATTTTGAAACTGTTCGTCTTGACCCATTAGACATTTTTGCACTTGCAGTTTGATCTTATTGGAAATCTGTTAGCGGCCTATAATGAAAATGTATTGAAAATCTAAAGCAAGCACAACAAAATTTTGACATTTTCTGAAGAAAATGTGCTTGCAGAGCAAAAGTCATCACCACATTATAAAATTGTTGCCAGGTGATTACTAAGGTCTTACTATATGAATTCTACGATATTTTAAGTGTTTTTTAGCGTTATTGATTGTTGCTAGGGTGTTGATGTATCATTTCCGTGATGTTATGAGTTCTTTTTAGTATGCCCCTATGTGATTTGTAGGCTGCCCTTAATGGTTAGTCGTTTTAAAAATTGGTCACTAGGGCGTTGTTTGTGTTTTGGATGCTAACACATTTCGATGTAGTTGTCAGGGTGTTTTATGGTTGCTAGGGTGTTGCTATGCTTCTAAAGTAATCTGATTGCTAACATTTCTATGTAGTTGTCAGGGTGCTTTTTTATGGTTGCTAGGGTGTTGCTATGTTAATATGTCAACACATTCCTGTGTAGTCGTCAGGGTGTTTTTATGGTTGCTAGGGTGTTGCTATGTCATTTCTAAGATGTTTTGCAATCAAGCACATTGCTATGAAAGTGTTTTGGTGCATTTAATGGTTTCTAAGTGCTCTATGCGGTTACTGTAATGTTGACCATAATGTTACTAAAGGGTTCCGAGTTGTTTAACCAAGTTGATATGAGGTTGTCAGGGTGTTCTTGATTGCTACAAGAGCAAGAATGGGCAAGTTTGGTCCTGGAGGGCCACTGTCCTGCAGAGTTTGTCTCTAACCTTGATCAAACTCTGCCTGTATGCTTTCTAGTAATCCTGAAGACCTTGATTAGCTTGTGTGTTTGATTAGGGTTGGAGCAAAACTCTGCAGGACAGCGGCACCCCAGGACCAAAGTTGGCCACCCCTGTGCTAGAGTGTTTCTCGCTGCTTATTGTTAGAGTGTTGGTGATTGCTAGGTGTTTGCCTGGCAAACCAATACAATACATGGAGATGGTTATGGTACAATTGTCAAAAACTTGCACTTTGAAACGTGTAACAACCCCTAAAGTTGAAACGTCTTTTTCTCATGGTATTTTTTAAAATAATTTTATCCATCCAGTATGCACGTGCGGCTTCTTGACTCATGGCTTGACGAACTCCAGCACATGCACACACAAACATGGCTTTGGCTCAGTGTCAGACAGTAAATAATGGGCATCCCATAGGAGATTACTTCACTCAGTGA
Source organism: Pimephales promelas (assembly GCF_988280905.1). Classification (NCBI taxonomy): domain Eukaryota; kingdom Metazoa; phylum Chordata; class Actinopteri; order Cypriniformes; family Leuciscidae; genus Pimephales; species Pimephales promelas. Next base: position 14,538,242 of record NC_142777.1, read on the forward strand.
GATTGTCAGGGTCATGGCAAGAGCCTTTACAGTGTGGGATTCACGTGTGGCATTGCTAGCGTTCCTCTGGCTGGAGGAATGTGTGTTCCCTGCATTCATTTTGTCATAAGATTTCCCCGGTGGAAGTGCAGAAGCAGTTCAGCTATAGAACAAGACACTAGTAGATGTGCTTTTGGACCCGGCAGATGTCAGTGAGTACGAAAAGTACAGATGACAAAGTATTTCCTTAAATATTTCCTCTTATTCCAGTTCAATATTAGTGTCAGAAACTGGTAACACATCTGCTACACTATAAGCAAGCAATATGTTAGCAGTATAAATGTGGTTTGAATGTTTTCAAAAATGGCTGTTTATACTAAAGGTACAATGATGTACTAAAAATTTACACGTTTTTCCTTTGCGTTTTTTTCACGTACAGACGACTGCATTGTCAATATGATCCCCATTCACACGGATCCACGTAACCGATTAAAAACGCTGTATTATTCATGCCAGACTAGTAGTTAGCGATATCACTTTGTAAAGAAATGAACGCACTTATAGAGTGAACACGCGATACAAATGTGTTTAATGGCACCATTTTCACAAATTCACATTACATGGACATGATAACAGTATCGTTTTCAAAAACTTGCACTTTGAAACCAGTTTTGAAAAGTTTGCGTTTTCAGGCCGTTAAAACTCTGTTGTCATCTAAATTAACAGTCAAAACAACACATAAAAAGTTTTCCGTTTTTAGTTGAAAACGGTGTTGTGTAAACAACCACTATGACCCTTGAGCTTGACATGGTGACATTGGCTCAACCAATGGTGTAAGTGGAGCAGCGACTAACTGTTTGTCCAACCAATGCCAGACAGGTGGAGTTTATGGTGGTGGTGGGGAGTTTAATCTCTGGAAACTGTTATTATTCTTGCAATTACATTTGGTTCAGCTAATGGCATAGAAATTACACAGTCCACTGAAAAAACTGTGTGAAAATGTGTGTGTGTCTAAAAAATGCATTTATCACTTACCTCTTCAACCTCAACATACGCTGATAATTGCTTTCTGACATCCATTAATGTCAGTAAGCTTTTGATGAGAGCTTGAGAGGGAAGTTCTCCACTTTCCCATTAAAGTAAACAGAATTTTTATTTTCATGTGCAGGAGTGCCTTGCCTGATCATAGAAAGCTGCCTTCTGCCAATACAAGCCACATTTGAAGCTTCAAATCTGATATCTGATATTTAAATAGTGTGTGCTGTAATTCTTTCTCAGTACCTTGCAAACATCTAACCTTCTATAAACCAAACACCTCTCAGCTACATACATTTTGTCACTGCATTGGACTCTGTGACACATCACTGAGACTCTTTTCAAATCAGGCCTTTCAACGAATTCCCGCGGACGTTATGAACGAGCGATGAGTTACATCTGCTTTAAAGGCCAATATCAAGCAGCGGAGAATGGCTGGCGAAGTGAAGCCGACGGGTAAAAGCTTAGCGCTCATTTCCATTCTTATGCGAGCTTTTACCCTGTTGAACCAGATGGAATAACAGCACGGATCGGAGGGTCATTATTCACAATGGAGTTCTATTAGGGCGCATCAGGGTCCATGGCTGAGCCGCAGCCGGCTGGTGTGAATAACACTTAACAGAGCCCGTATTTCCAGCGGGGGGAGAGGGGAAAAAATACCTGCGAGGTGCTCTTTTGTAATCCGACGCAATTATCTGAGGCTTCACGTACATTAGAGCTGGAGAATAGTGCAGGTTAGAAGTAGGGGAGGTTAGAGGGGGTTATTGTGTATTTATAGCGCCGCGGCTGCTTGACAGGCCGGGTCTGCAATCCAATCACGGCTTAACTGTAATGAGGATGGGTGTTGGAGCGGCAGGGTTTTTAGGGAAAGCGAGTGTGTTTTTCTTTTTCCTTTTTTTTTTCCTCTAGTGATTTTGTGTTTAACCTGGAATAGCTACAGGTTAGGGTTGTGAATACCCATGAGTGTCACTGTAATGGACAATAACATGTTAAAAGCACATGAGATGTATTACATTAGCACTTTACGTGGCTCAGTTTGTATGTGGACTGCCATCGGTGTACATGTCAGAACCAGGCGATATACAGTCTATGGCCTAGATAATAGCAGAATACATATAAAGGAGAGTGGTTGAAACTGTGAGACCCCCACTCTTTTCCTTTTTGAGTAACTTGGGGTTCAGATCAATGTTGGCCAGTTTGTGCGTATATTTTTCTCCATCAACAAAAATAGTTTCAAAAGAACTATTTGCTTTTTTGCATATTGCCAAGCAATGCGCAGACTGAGACAGTAGCTAGTCTGGAAAGGAATATGTAAGTGCTGGGCTTTTTTAACCCAATTTTGGGTCATATTGATGCTAAAGGGTGCCATGTGCGTAGTATTTCGACGAAATGTCAATGGGCTCGAGAAACCCTCTCATAGCAACGAGGATACGAGAAAAAACACACACTGAATTTGGATCATATTGTAACGCAGGAGTTTCCTTCATCACCTCCTTCACACCCACATAGGGAGCCGTCTCCCGAGTATTAAAAACTACATCTCCCATCATACAATCCGACTGGACTCACACATACCTGTTGTCACACCTGTATCCCATTTGCTCGTGTATTTAACCAGCTTTCTACCCTCATTCAGTGCGAAGTATTGTTGAGCCCTGGTTGACTTACGCCTTGTTTACACGATGGGAAAATGCAGATATTTCTCTGCGTTTTGCCCTCTCATTTACACGAAAACGCTGTTTTTATCACTGAAAACGATTATTTCTAAAAACTCCGGCCGAAGTGGAGATTTCTGAAAACGCCGGTTATGTGTTGTCGTGTGAACTGGGAGAAACGGCATTTTAGGTTCTCTCTGTCATTTCTGAGGATTCTTGAATGGCTTTATCCTTATCCTACACTGCTGCCAAATAGGTTTGGCATAGTTATGATGGCGCTCGACGGCGTATTTACACGTATGTGTGTAAACAATGTTATTTTTGCAAACGGAGAGGGGGAAAATATTAGTTTTGCTAAATACCTGGCTTTGTGTAAACGTGGCCTTACTGAGTGTTTATCTTCATGTTTCCCCTTACTGGTTTAGATCATGGACTGTTGCTGATTTCTACGATCATTCTCTGGGTACCTAGACCTTGGACTGTTTCCTGGCTTTCAATCATTCTCTGGCTCCCTTGACCCTGGACTATTTACCGTGCTTTGAATCTCAGACTATGTTAACACGGAAACGATTCTGAAGAGAAAACGCAAAAGTGGTGTTGCGTTTTCACTTTTTATTCTGCATTTAGACAAGCGTTTTGGGTGAGAAATCCGCGTGCATATGGTGTCGCAAAAGTGTGTGAAATTCGATGTAGTATGCACTCCAGGCGGCTAGGTGGCGATGTGAAGCACTGCCACACAACAACACCAAGTCTGCGCACCTGCGCACAACCTGCAGACTTTTGCGTTACACGGGAACAGTGGTGGAGCGTTTTTAAGATAACACAGAAATACTGTGCGGTTCCGAGTGTGTTTTATTTCTGTCAAAGGAGAGCGGGCAAAAAACCTGGAACATATAAAAAACCTGTAATGGAGCTAGGGGGAATTATCACAGACCACTTTAGCGGAAATAGAAATTTCTATCGCTTATTTGTTCTTGTTAGACTATCATATTAGCTTAGCTAAAGTAAAATCACTAAAAGCCTTAACTTCCGCTAGAAAAAAAAATAGTCCCTGACCGTGAACAGCAACAACAATCCAATGTGTAATATGCATGAAAGCTCAAATGAAAACAACATAGGAACTGCAGTGATAAATGGAACTGTTACGTGAGGCGGTCATAGCTGTGTTTTATCATGAATAAAGCACAGCTATTGACCAATCAGAACTATATAAATATACTTATATAGAATCAGAACTATATAAATATAGTATAATTAATTACAATTTGTTTTGTATTGTCCCCATTTTTAATTTGGAGATAATAACAAGTATGATTTCAGTGGTATTTTGACCACTAGGAAACCGATTCCCATTTCAGAAATCTGCTCACCTTACAATAGACATTGAGACAATTCCCTCGGTTTTGTAACATAATCACTCCACTAAACCTAAAACAGATTTGAGAGAGCTCTAACAAAATCAGTTCATGCATTTTGTGTTAAAAGATGTAGTATATTATTAAAATTGATGAAAAATGGATGTTGACAACAAAGCCAGTCTAACATTCTCCTCATTCTCACGCAATTCGCCAAATCAATTCCGTACAAAAGCTGCACCATCTTTGATGTTAATGTGATTTAAAAATGCTTGACATAAGAAAATCCATAAAAATGTGAGGGCATGTAGCCGATATTCAATCCGCAGAACATACCTTCACTGGTCAGTGCGTGGCTCAGCAATCTAATACAGGCATGTTCTGCACAGTCTATATCAGTATGTAATTTGTATTGCTCTAATTTCTGGGTGGTAAGAGACTACACATTTTCACAGCAGGTTACCCAGCATCCCTGCCTCATGCCCACGCACCCTGGTGACATCAGCCTCCATAGAGAAGAGAGATTGGTTACACCTCATCACAAGGATCCTAAAAATACCGCAGCTTCTTTCACTGTATCAAAGACAACCATAGAGGGGGCACAGGGAAGTGAAGGGTGCCAGGCATTTTGACTTGAACAAACACACACGCACGCGATGGTCCTCGTGCTTTCCGTCTTTTAGATGAACTCTTTAGCATTATGCTGCCTTTAGTTTGTACACCTTGCATTGTGTGGATCCGTAGCCTTGCAGCTATGTAAACATCGCGGCGGTATTCACTCCAATTCCGGTTCTCTCGTAGCCGAGCCTATTACAAAGACTGTCACCAAGCAGTATTTGAATTCCCAGTCTCGCGTCCCTGCAAGGATGCCTGTGGCAACAGTGGCAAAGAAAACAACTAGGCCATGACACAACAACAACAGCAACACATTATAAAAACAGTAGTTAGACTACTAATACAATCAAGAGAACATGGGTTATTTCTGCAGACAGCTACTGAATGTTCTGCTCTTTCTTTATGCATCTTTCTAATGAGAAATATGTTGCCATGTAATGCAACACATCTCTATCAGCTGTGATGTAAAATAGCCATCAAATTCAATCTCATACATTATACAAAACACTCACCTAAATTATCTCATTAATGCAATTATCTAATCAACCAATCACATGGTATTTGCTTCAATGCATTTAGGGGTGTGGTCCTGGTCAAGAAAATCTCCTGAACTCCAAACTGAATGTCAGAATGGGAAAGAAAGGTGATTTAAGCAATTTTTGAGGGTGGCTGTTAGTGCAAGACGGGCCAGTCTGAGTATTTCACAATCTGATCAGTTTCTGGGATTTTCACGCACAACCATTTCTAGGGTTTACAAAGAATGGTGTGAAAAGGGAAAAACATCCAGTATGCGGCAGTCCTGTGGGCGAAAATGATGTTGATGCTAGAGGTCAGAGGAGAATGGGCCGACTGATTCAAGCTGATAGAAGAGCGACTTTGACTGAAATAACCACTTGTTACAACCGAGGTATGCAGCAAAGCATTTCTGAAGCCACAACATGCACAACCTTGAGGCGGATGAGCTACAACAGCAGAAGACCCCACCGGATACCACTCATGTCCACTACAAATAGGAAAAAGAGGCTACAATTTGCAAGAGCTCACCAAAACTGGACAGTTGAAGACTGGAAAATGTTGCCTGGTCTGATGAGTCTCGATTTCTTTTGAGACATTCAGATGGTAGAGTCAGAATTTGGCGAAAACAGAATGAAAACATGGATCCATCATGCCTTGTTACCACTGTGCAGGCTGGTGGTGGTGGTGTAATGGTGTGGGGGATGTTTTCTTGGCACACTTTAGGCCCCTTAGTGCCAACTGGGCATCGTTTAAATGTCACGGCCTACCTGAGCATTGTTTCTGACCATGTCCATCCCTTTATGGCCACCATGTACCCATCCTCTGATGGCTACTTCCAGCAGGATAATGCACCATGTCACAAAGCTCGAATCATTTCAAATTGGTTTCTTGAACATGACAATGAGCTCACTGTACTAAAATGGCCCCCACAGTCACCAGATCTCAACCCAATAGAGCATCTTTGGGATGTGGTGGAATGGGATGTGTATCCCACAAATCTCCATCAACTGCAAGATGCTATCCTATCAATATGGGCCAACATTTCTAAAGGATGCTTTCAGCACCTTGTTGAATCAATGGCACATAGAATTAAGGCAGTTCTGAAGGCGAAAGGGGGTCAAAGACAGTATTAGTACGTGTGGATGTAACACAAACCATATACTACCATATAAAAACCATAAACCATATAAAATGCAGTCTTTGTTTAATGTGTGATGTTGTGTTTGATGGCTCTCATGTTGGGTCTTTCCATAGACATGATTTTTATACTGTAGTGTATATTATATCCCCTAAACTTAAACATACCAATCACAGAAAACCTTTTTCATTTTTACATTTAAAAAAAAAAAAACATAACTTAGTATGATTTATAAGCTGTTTTCCTCACGGGACCAAAACATGTCCCCACATGCAAGGATTTTGGATATTGTCATCTTTGTGTCCCCAAAACATATGGTATAGCTGAACCACACACACACACACACACACACACTATACACTATATATAAGTATATATACACACAAAAAAATGGTGCTAAATAGCACTAAAAGTGGTTCATTGGCTTGTAATCATAGGGGAACCAGCACTTAACTTTGTCATATGGTGCTATGTAGAACCATAAGAGGTGCCATAGAGCACGTTTACTACCCCAGAGAACCACTGAAGAACCACTGAAGAACCAAACTGGTCTTCACTGGTTCTTTAAATGGCAGTGGTGCTATATAGCACCATGACCACCGCAAAGAACCCCTGAAGAACATTTTTTTAGAGTGTATATATACACACAGACCATATCACATACAGTCGTCGTATAATGTACAAGATTTAATTTGACGGCTGTTTTACATCACAGCTCAGCTGATAGAGATGTGTTGCATTACATGGCAACGTATTTCTCATTTTGACATCAGCTTTCTTCATTTGGCATCCATTGATGAAGGGGTCATCATTCTTACTGGCATGTGCCATTAGTCAGTGGCTTTAGCATGAAGAAAGCCATTGTTCGGTTGCGTAACTGAATGTTTCATTCATATCACTTATTGCATTATTTATCACAGCTAAAGTTCACACACATGATGGTGTTACCTAACAAGTGGCGTGATGGATTTGTGATACCACGGCTCTCTCTGTTGTCCTGGTTAAAATGTGATCAGATCAGTCCGACATTCCAACATTCGTGTGTGTATGCGTTGCCGTTTCTTTTCACTTCCATAGCAGCTGTAGGCATGACTTTTAGCTTTTGAATGGCATGATAAATCATTGAAATCAGCATCTAAATGAAACGCCTGAATGTTGGTCATTGGGTTATTTGCAGCGAAACACAGATGGACAGTTGGCCGTGGTGTGTATCTGTGCGCGTCAGGGCAGGTGTCAGCACCATGGCGAGAAGCTGCTCTCACTGTAATTGACAGGTGGTGTGTGTTACGGCCGAAGTGAAGTGACATCACTGGCATGAAAGCAGCAGGTGTAAATGACACGCGGAAAAAGTGCCGGAACATTCTACCCAGACCAGCAGGACAAAATATAGTCGAGGAATGTTTAAAAAGAATTTGTAATGACAACTCTGTTACGTCAATATGCAAGCCTTTTTACCATTCCCACTCTTTCATGGGATTCTGCAGGAAAAGGGTGCCGTGACACTGTAAACAGCCTTTCACTCCCGGATCTTCGGCAGATGTGTGATGTGTTCAGACTGATGCTCCTCCTGTGCAGCAGATTGAATGACGTCACTGCTGGCTGCAGTTTCCCAGAGCATGCGATCGCGATTTCACATCTGCACAGCTCAGTTCTCTGGCAATTTGACACATATCGGCCTTGGAGCGCATCAAGTCCCATCCAATTTGCTCAAAATGTGTAAACAATTAAAACATTTACGTTTAAGTGCCTAGCATACGCTTTCCTACTAAAGCAGCTTATAAATTGCATGAGTGCGCGGCGAGGCACATGTTTTATGAACGTTTGCTCGTGAGAAAAATGATCTGTTCTGACAATGCAAGCAGAAATAATTATTGCAGAAGCTCTTACAAGCTCAGTATCCCTGTAGATTTAAATAGCATTTTAAATGAAGATCACTTTTTTTGTTTGTTTTTTCAAACTGCTTGAACAAATTTTGTACAAGCAACTTTTTGTCCACTAACGCCATGCAGCATATCCAGAAATAGGAGTCAGGGTGGGGCACAGAGTTAGAAACTTGAGTAATAATGTTCCTGCTGAAGTTGATGCTTGCTTCCCAAAACTACATTAGTGCCCAAAATGTTGCCCTGTGTGGAGCACCTTTATATAACCGATGGATAGCTTTACTTTTCAATGCAAACCCTGCAGGAGGAAAATGACTTTTTGCTTTGAGTGAGTCATGACAAGGGTGGACAGCTCACCGTGAAACCTCCATTGGAAGATAGGATGTGCATTATTGATGAGGCAAAGAGCAGGTGTACTTTTTGGGTTTTGGAATTTGTGTTTCAGTGCTTTTGGTGCAAACACTGACATATCTGATGATTGTGATCAAGTTAGGTGGTTGCAAAGATTCAAACAGGTCCAACGGCTTTCATGACGTTAATACATCTTTAATGCATTTCCGGTCGTCCATGGTTATGTTTTCTGAATATGATTTATGTAAGTGTTAACTCGTGAAACTGCCTATTTTGAAAAGGGATGCTCATAATGCACGTATCACTTATACAGCGCAGTCTCATCCCAAGACGTCGTTTAACGTCACTTAGACGTCGGTTAGATGCCGTTATCAGATCCTAACCCTACCCCAGACCTAAACCTACCCCTAAACCTACCCCGTCACCTAACCAACATTAAAGGTAAAGCGTCAGTTGTATGACGGCCCGGGATCGTCACGTAACCGACGTTTAAGGGTACCCTAAAAAGGCGCATGTTGACGTATGGTCAAAAGACGTCCCAAGACGTCAGTTATATGACTTCTTGGGATGAGACTGTGTCTTATTACATTTTACATTAATTATTCTTCAAATCTCTGTGTGGTTTGAGTCTTGATAGCAAATTTATTATTTTTACCTGGTGAACAATTATACTGGAAAAAAACAGGCAGATTTATATTGAAACAATATCATTTCATATAGAGACTGTGTAAGTAACACCATGCGGTTGAACCAACTTCAGGATAAGACTAAGGAAGGAGATACATCCCCCTTAAAAACACATTTAAATGGATTTTCATTAAATAGCTTCAAGTTACTTGTCGCCGCACAACCTACACATCCCATCCCATGCTACCGGTAAGCAAGCATGAATGCCGGATTTGGCATGGCAGAAAGAGCGCTCCCTTTGTAATAACTAAAAAGCTGTTCATTGCAATCTCACAAAGTAATTTTATAATCAATGAAGCATTTTTACATCATTGTTTGTTATAATTAGATGATATTTGCAGGTGTGCATTTCAGTGTTAACTTAAAGGAATAGTTTTGCTGAGAAAAAAAAAAAAAACTTTTGCTGATAATTTACTCACCCCCATGTCATCCAAGATGTCCATGTCATTCTTTCTTCATTCGAAAAGAAATTAAGGTTTTTGATGAAAACATTCCAGGATTTCCTCCATATTATGGACTTCATTGGGAACCAAACGGTTCAAGGTCCAAAAGACACTTTCAGTGCAAACTGAAAACTGTTCAAAGGGCTTTAAACGACACCAGATGATGAATAAGGGTCTTATCAAGCGAAACGATCGCTCATTTAATAAATAAATAACAAAGTTTAAGTTTTATAAGCTCAAATGCTCGCCTTGCTCTGTACTGTGATGTGCGTTTGTGACTCTCCTGTTCAAACTCGTTTATCAAAATGAATGAATCTTTTTTCATGTCATTTGGTTCATTCAACGAACGAAATGAACGAATTGACTCTGAAAAAGATTTGTACATTTTGATAGGAGTCAGGAACACGGAATGTTTATATCAAAAACCTTAATTTCTTTTCGACTGAAGAAAGAAAGACATGGACATCTTGGATGACATGGGGGTGAGTAAATTATCAGCAAAAGTTTTTTTTTTTTTTATCAAAAGTGAACTACTCCTTTAAACACCTCTGATTGGCTACTGCATTATTAAAAACAGCAGATGTCTGTGATTGGCTACACTGCTCAACGCTGCAAAAACACGTTGCAAACGTTGACAATGCAAAAAATGTAGTTTAATCACCAGTTCTTAAATGCTGTAGTCCCTGGAAATAATTTCCATAAAATACCTAAAATAATCAGAAAACCTAATGATTTTAATAACACCGCTGTTACAAGGAGGCGTGAGTGATGATCTAAGGGGTGAAAGCGTATCCTGCTGCATTTCATCTATGAAGAGGTGAGCAGATTTGAGAGTTGAAGTGCAAAGCCCTGTGCCTCAACATCATCAATTCTCTCAATTCTCTCTCTCTCTCTGCCTCTCTGTCGCCAGCACATTAAAGTCAAGCCCTAATCACTGTGGGGACTTAGCCAATGATGTGCTTATCAAACGGCATATTTCAAAAAGGGATCTTAAAAGGCCTGAGGGCAAAGATGCAATAAGAAAGCATTTGTAGTTGGATGAAAGGGAGAAAACGACAGAGTGAAAAAGAACGAGAGAGAGAAAGAGTTGCATACGGATCTTGCATCAGAAATGGATGGAGCTTATTAGCATATGCCATTTAACTGGGCGCAAGGATAGAGGGATAGACAATGAGAATGAGCACTAGATCCTTTTTCTTTCTTTTTTTTTTCCAATTTTTTTTCCCCTCTCAACACACCCCTAAAAAAAGGTCCAAAAAGAATAAGAGAACAAACACTTATTTTAACAGGCAGAGGCCTTGAAGTGGAGGCTCACGGGAGAATTGGTGAGGTGGCTTTCATTGTGAGTCGACGAGTGGGGAAAAGAGCGATGCATCATCTTGCTTTTTCTTTCTCCGTGGCTGTCATTCTCGCTTTCTCCAAAACTGAGCGAGGCCTCCATGTCAGCCGGTCGACTTTGATATAAGCAAAAGCAACTAAGTCATACGAAAGCCAGCAAAGGGAAAGCATTATCAACACATCCAGCGCTCTTGAAAGAGCTTGTTTCTGCTCCAAAGTTGAGTGTGAGGGGCACATTGTCACAAAGTCGGCTTTAAACTTGTTGTGGGACAGCGCTTTGAATTCCCGCTCCCCTACGGAGTCTTCAAATGCTGCTAGCGCTCGACTAGCGCAGCCCTGTGTGATGCCTGTTGAATGTGAAACTCACACCGTTGTGAAATGACCACGGATGTGGGGATAGGGGTTTGTTATCACAGATGCTTCAGAGGAGATTGATGTGTGGGTGTTCTGGCTTTGAGATAGGGTTCGTTTACATGACCACAATGTAAAAACTGAAATGTTTTGTCTTTGTGTTTTTTCGCGTACCGATGACAGTGTTGTCGAAATTATCCCCGTTTACACGGATCAGTGAAAACAACTAAAAATGCTGTATTATGCTGCTAGGCTTGTACTGTAGTAATTTGTAGTGTAGACAATAGACAGTCTTTATTTACTTGCTGTATTTAGCTAGCTTGAAAGTAGTTTATTGAAAATTACACACAATTATGTATTCACGTCATACCAGACCTGCAAGAAAATTTTTTCCAAGTTATACATGACATGAACCAAAAATATTTCGGCAAACACAGGTTGAATTCGAAATCCCCTGTAAACCCCCATTCCATTAGTCCACTAATACTGTTCACTTGAAGGAGTGAATGGCAACGTGAATTTTGACAGCTATTGAGCGATTTGCTCCATATAATGGACTCCATTGGGAACCAAATGGTTCAAGGTCCAAATGAGAGTTTCAGTGCAGCTTCAAAGGGCTTTAAACGACACCAGGCAATGAATAAGGGTCTTATCAAGCGAAACGATCTGTCATTTCAAAAATAAATAAAAAAGTTTACGTTTTAAAACTCAAATGCTCGCCTGTTCATCAAAATGAACAAAGCTTTTTTCGAGTCATGACTCGAAAGGTCCTAGATAAGACTCTTATTCATCGTCTGGTGTCGTTTAAAACCCTTTGAAGCTGCACTGAAACTCTCATTTGGACCTTGAACCGTTTGGTTCCCAATGAAGTCCATTATATGGAGAAAATCCTGGAATGTTTTCATCAAAAACCTTAATTTCTTTTCGACTGAAGAAAGAAAGACATGGACATCTTGGATGACATGGGGGTGAGAAAATTATAAGCAAAAGTTTTTTTTTTGTTTTTTTTGTTTTTTTTTTTAAAGTGAACTACTCCTTTAAATGAGTCCACTATGGTTTCGAACACCACCACAAATGGCTGTCCCTATATTTAATGGTATAGGGGTACATTTCTGATTCAGGCCCCGTCCACACTACTGCGTTTTAATTTAAAGACGGAGAATTAAAACGAAAACGATCTTTATCTGCATATAAGAATTGATCTCTGTCCACATTAAAACGACTGAAAACGCGGATCACGTGACCATTCACCAACACTGGGCATGCGCGTGCCGGTGTAAACGGTGGCTGACGAATCAGGGAAGGACACGTCATGACTGATGACACCCAAGCAGAGTGTGAGCCTCTGCGTCATCGTTTCTAAACTCCTCCGTTTTCTCCCGTCTTCACTAAAACGCCCTCCGGAGATTCAAAACACGAAACGGAGCTGCAGCGTTTCTAAATTTCTCCGTTTTAGGTCTTCGTTTTTTTTCCGTTTTAGTCTGGATGTGAGACCTCAGCAAAAGGTCTCCATTTTTAAACGAAAACGCAGTAGTGTGGACGGGGCTTCAGCCACAGTGAACCGAATGAAATTGTATGCTGCTAAACTGGTCTTTTTAGCGGGGGAGGGTTTCTTGCTTGAGACCCCCAGGAGACTATGAATGTCCATTTAAGTGACCCTGTAAAATAATAGGTGTGTATGAACAAGCAAACAGCTTTTCCTTCAATGTGGTTCATCGACATCAGATTCACGCAACGTCTGTCTCATTGAAGACATTTGTAGAGAGTCAATTTGGGATTATGAGACCAATTACCCTAATTACTTTCCTTTGTGTTGTTCTTTCCCTTCGACTCGCTCTGTCTCACGGTTGTTATCCCTCTTTTAGATGCGTTCAAATCTGGTGCTGTTCTGTGGCTTCATCTATTGGGATGATATTGCCTCATAGTTTGGGAAAGTCCCCCTATACAAACACAAGCCAAGTTTTCTATTCCAGAGCTGCTGACACACCCTAAAAGTCTGAGATTTAAACATATTGAGCTTCAATTGGCCCAGCTATCAATGTGGGGTTATAACATCTAATGAAATGAAACCCAAAACATCTAATTGCTTTCTAATCTGTTCACTAATGTTATGTTATGTTTATATCCAAGATAATCAGCCTTTATGTCTTTGGCTTTTCTCTATGATAAGCAAGGAAAGAAATGTAAAGACATGCTACACATTTACATACACCCACAACTTCTGTCACATTAAATCTGTTCTTGTATCTCGTATCTTAAAACTTGTAGTCTGCTTGACATGACAGTTTAACCGAGCTGTAACGAGCAAACAAAGTGTGTTCTGATGCCAGAATGGAAAGAAAATATTTTTTCTTTTCTTTTTATCTTTTTGGTGGCTGAGAAATTAGTATGAGCAGATTATTATTTTTCTTTTACAAAGGCACTGATGTGGGAAGGTAAAACATACAATTGAGCAAAAGCTGCCTTGGTCTTTAAAGCGACTTCGATACTGTGACATTCTCCCCCCCTGACAAACTCAATAGACACGGAAGCCCATTACAAGGGCGTCTTATTAGTGTCGACTGATTTTACAAGATTGCTATCTATGTATAATTAAGCCCCAAGCGCATGCAGTCACATTCGTACATGCTATCTTTTGATAACATATTCTCATGACGCCCAGGAGCTCTTTTGATAAGTAATAAAGAGAGACAATCTGATCTGCCGTATCAACTCCATGATTGGCTTCTCAGTTTGCTGAACTTCTGAACAAAAGAACGCATCAGTACATATATTTTTGATGTCAAGTTTTTATTTATTAATTTTGTTCTCATTTTTTCTTTTCTTTTTTTGCTCTAGGTTATATTGCAGTTTTGATCTTTTTTGTTATAAGACGTGACTTGTTCAAATGAAATCTTGTATGCCTTCAAATGTTTAATTACAATATATATATATATATATATATGATAGACACACTTTTGTTGGTAAAACTTTGTCATTATTAATCTGAGGTACTGAAAATTTTCAATATGTGCTATATGACATATCCTTTTATTATGAATTTATGCTGATATTTTCATCAAAAAAAATTTACATTTTGTAACTAAAGGCTTTTAATGACATACTGTATTATAGTAAAATATATATATATATATATATATATATATATATATATATATAATGGTGTGCGTGTGTGTGTGTGTGTGTTCACTCTCTAAAGAAAAATTAATCGAGACCTGTTGCTAAGCGATGGAAACCACGACAGGGATTCAACATATATATTTATATATTTATGTTTTATTTATAGTTCTGTTCTTGAAGGATATCTTGTACACCAAATATCCCATTGGCAGTTAAGCGCATTCAATGTGTTTAGAAGCCATAAACAGTCACTTTTTTGAACAAACACAAATACAAAATAAAAATAACAACAAAATAATGGACCGCATGTAAATAACATACAAAAAAATCCCATGCCTACTCAGTAGGTAACTACAGCATTCCAACTCCTCAAGATGTAGATATGTACATTTCCATTACAAAAATATAGTTTATAGTTTTCTTTTTTGCTTACATCCCAAAGAAATGCAGTGC